>NC_141825.1:10252500-10412500 GCF_982586985.1 Callionymus lyra | reverse complement strand
AGTTAAAAACTCAGAATCCTTAAACGTTGCAAGATGCTGACCTCCTTGTTTAATTAAGTGCAGCGTTTTGCTTTTAAATTTTTACTGCCACCCACGTCACTCTTCCTGCGACACCTTCGGTTCCATTTCCACTCAGTTTTCGGGATATTTCCTCCCCGAGATGATCGAAAGGAAGTAGGGATACGATAGGTAGTAGTCACCCATGTTGAAATGCAAAAGTCTAACCATATTTTTCCGGTTGACATTTTGACCCCGAGAGCGACGACACCCCCTCGCGCCACACACAGCGGAGGTGTAAAGCCGTGACCTCCTAACTTTCCAGTAAGAGGAAATTGTCATGCGATGACCCGACGACCACAATGGAAGCCACTTCCCCCGCCGTTTTCTTGCTTTAACACCACATCTAGCGAAAACGAGGAACTGTTGAAACATCATTTCAAACACACAGTTTCGAATCCGATTCTCCGCTTCCTACTAGTGTAAACACACGAACAATTCCAAAGCTCTCCGCGTCTGATTTGTTGTTTGGATGAGACCGGGGTGGTTGACCACAATCAACGGACCGCACTCGTCTGGCTCGCGATCAAAAGTGAACATTGATTAAGGATTTCGATCCATCAATCTGGTGATTTTTAGCTAAGTTAGTAAAGTAAGGAAAAAAGACCATGAGGCGTATTCCTAAAGAGTGCAAAGAGTTGCTCCTAGAAAGAGAGTCCTCTGAGAGAGTTCCAAGCAAAGAGTCTCAGAGAAGTCTGGGGAAGACATAGTCTCGCCTTAGTGAGGTGTGGTCGACCCCCGTTGCGAGGTATGAGTCATCATTCCAATGGCTGAGATTGGTGGATCCTAAACGCTCTCTATAAAGCAAGCATGGTTTAGGAATAGCTTCTTTATTTACTATTAGTGCACGAATGCTCCTTCCCAGGTGCAAAACAAATAGACTCAAGGACTCATTCATTCCTCGGGCTATTAAATTGTACAATTCTGAGTTCGGGGGCAGGAGTGGAGTAAAAGTATCTGGATGTTCTGTTCTATGTTAGTCTTTGTATCCTTTGTTATTTTTCTTTGATCTATGTTCTTTATCTTTATCTTTAGACTTAGATTGTATCATCTTGTTCTTTCTCTTTATTTCTCTTTGTTCTTGTTCTTATTTTATTTTGATTTATTTTTTATGAAAAATTGCTGTATTTGCTGTGGCTATTGGAAAAAAACAATTAAGTTGTACCTTATTATCCACTGTTCAAATGTATACAAATTAAACCACCAGGATTCTAAGAACTTGCTTGGATTGCGCCACGAGGAGCGACACTTTGGAATAAGACTAATTTTTTTTATAATTTCCCCAATAAGTCAACAGTAGATGCTAGCAAACATAAAAGCTATTCCTGAACAATCTAAGCCCTTAAGAGAGCTCCTAATGTGAGATCTGTTAAGAGGCGGAAGAAGGATTTTTTAAACGGCTTAGGAGTTCCCTAAGCAGAGGACAAAATGGTGGACAGAAGAGGCTGTAAAAATACTCACCAAACAACGCATCGCAGTGGATTAATGTGCAGCTACAGATTGGAACGTGCAGGAATTATTGTTTGTGGTTGATCTCATTGAACTTACTCCTCCAACACTGCACCACAATACAGTACCTGGAGCCGATGCAAAATAATTTAAATAAATAATGATAATAAATGATAAAGTAAAGTTTTAAAGTATAGCCTACTGTTTATTCAACAGGTTTATGGGAAATATTATTTAAAATCTTCATATGATTCTATAGTCAACTTTATAGATTAAAGAGACCATCCTTCCTCACAAAAAAAGTATATTTCTAACCTTCAAACTCCACCAATCACAGCTTTTGAAATGATGCTTAAAATCGAATAACGGGGGTCAACAACACCTTCTCACTGAAGCCAGATTGGCACGTATTACCTGTGGACCAAAGACGATTTGTAATAATTGCAGAGAATGTTTGAGATTTAATCCTGTGCGAATGCGCCATGTCTGTGATTTGTAATGTAACAATTCCCCCGCAAATGACCTACTGTATACTGTATTCTTTTTTTAATATAGGTTATTTTAGTTCTTTTAGAGGGTTCTCAGAATATTTATGAATACGGTCCCAGGTCTTTACATGTCAAGAGACACATGCCCTGGGGCCTCCTCCCAGTTGGACTAGCCAGGAACACTTCATTCATTGGCAATATGCTAAGTGTAGCTTCTAATTAGCCGCCTGTTTACTAGCAAAAATGATTTTTGTGAAGATTCTAGCTCAAATCCCAATGAGTTCTTTAAGTGTGTATGCTGTTGATCAACAGGCTCTTTAAATCAGACATGGGGCTAAATCTTAAAGCACTGGTCAAATAAAGGTTTATATTTACCAAACTGTCAAATTTTTAGCAATCCATTAACTCCAATCCATAGCTTACCTTAGACACTGATGTCATTATAGATCACCATGAAATGTGGACAATAATCAATTTGACACATTTGCTTCAGCTAATACCTAAATTAATGTTCACTTTAAGAACAATATAGAGCGCATACTTTTTTCACCCTGAAATTCTAAAAACTCAGTTTCGGATTCTACACGTTATTTTTCACGACTTTTGATTTGTTTTTTTTTCTTTTGATTTTATTTATTTATTGCAGGGAAGTACAACTCAAACACAAGTAGGCCAAAAATGTCTACCCATTCTACAGCCGCGCTGTCTGTAACAGGAAGTATGAGCCTGATTGTGATGACGTTACAATTGTCGGATTCTATACGGCATTGAAGAAAGGAAAGCTTCCGTCATCCCTTCTTGCCCACTTAATTGTTATTGTATTTATTTTATTATCATTTCGATTATGATTTAATGTATTGCATTAGTGTCATGATCAACTTATTTAATTATTCTCAATATTATGTATGTTTAATCTTTTGTAAAGTGCAGTCACTACTCAAATTTCCACAATGTGGGAAAAATAAAGGCTTTTCAGTTGATCAATCAATAAATATCCTATATATCTCTTGGTTTGTCGTCCTTTAACATAAATTGTACTTTTCTGAAAGTGTCTGTATAGTTGTTGACATTTGTGATCTCTGTTCCTTATCTTAAACACTGACATCTTTATGGGTCACGCTATCAACATGAACATTAAGCTAATACGATTATGAGCGATTAAATAAACTTTTAGTTTCATTCATTAAAGTAAATATTGAATAGAAGTTGTAATAATCCCGGACTTTCACTCGCGCTAATCTAAAGATCACACGATGTTGCCGATGGAAGGCTGTTGAATTATTTTACCGTTGAATATACAGCGATCGTAGATCATGTCGAAGCAGTTGAATTACATAATTAGGACAGTTGTCTCTCCCGCTTCACTAGAACTCAAGTATTCCGATATTTCGTGGGGCACTGAAGAAACACAATCCCTCTTTATTCCTCGGCACCTTCGCTGCAGAGTCACGCTCGTTATTCTTGCATCATTTGACAAACATGTTGATATTAATGTTCCATAAATGATGGCCGCATGCCTCCCTCGGCAATCACTCGGATTGCGACAATTCCAGGAGTCCGGAACAACGTGTCCCGAGCATAGAGAGTCTGCGGTATGACCCCCTTTTCTCCCTCTTTTTCTGTCTCTTTCTCTCAATCTCGTTCCCTTCTCTCCATCCCTCCTTTCAGTCCACAGCAATTAGAGAGGCAAAGTGGGAAAAAAAGGAATGTGTGAGCAGCCTTTGTGAGAATTGAGAGAAAGAAAGAGGGAGTACATGAGGGAAAGTGAGAGATAAAGAGAGAGAGAAAAGATGAGAGAGAGACAGCGTAGGGGAGAAGAAGAAAGGGAGAGGAGAAGGTCCCGTCTTAATTGGCCTGTGTGGCCACGCTGGGCTGTGATGGTCTGGGCCTGCCAAACCCTGTGCCTCAATAGTTGGCCTGGCCTTACATGCATCCCGTGCATCCGGCCAACCACAACTAACTCTAGTGTGCTCTTTGGCAGTTTCCAATGTCAGGCCTGGGAGAGTTGTGCCACCCACATCTCCACTCCTGGAGGCCTTGGGCATGATACACGCCTGACAGGGTCAACCTTAGTGATAACAATTTGGAAAAAAAGGTCATGTGTGGCTGCTTAAAAAAAAAAAATCAACCTATTGGTTTCTAAGATATAGCTATAATCTGTCTATCTATCTAAAACATGGCCACACTGAAATAGAGACTAAAGGACTACAAAAATGGCCGATCCTGTGCGTTACCCACAACCCCCAAATTCTATGTGACCTATTAGCAGCTTCAGTCCTGTTTCAACCAATCAAAAATACTAACCACACAATCATTTAGAAAGAGAACTAAACCGTTATTAACAATGAAACTGAATCACAACATCTTGCTAAGAAATCATTCTTGATTTTTTTTTTTAGTATGTAAACCCAGCAAATCGGATGTTATTTCTTTTACCATGACCAGCATGACTTTTTTAACAGATCACACTGATCATTATATTTATTTTATAGGTGTTTTAAAATGCAGGAGAAGCATGGTATTTAATTCAGCGTCAGAAACTGTCCGCTGTAAAGGGGAGAATAAAACGTATCTTATCGAAGTCTAGGAAGTCTTGAAGTGCAACTAATGTGTGGATTAAAGTGTGTCTTAAATAGATGTTGGACTATATTGTAGTCTTCAGTATGTGTTTGTACAAAACTCTCTTTCTAATATTACTAATATTTACTTTACAAAATGTGTTTACCATAATCACACCCACTCTGCTGTCATTGGTCAAACATCGATGGTTGGTCACCGCGTGTCATCAATCCTGGAGGTCTCCACCTCCAAGGGACTTGTTGTATAAACAAAGCGGGGCGTGATTAAAGGTGGCTGGAGTAGGAGTGAAGCCATTATTGCGTCAAAATGAACTCCTCTCTCGTAACCTCTCATTCGCTGAGATTTGAGACGGGGAAGAACTTTATAGGGTAATTAGTTCAAACATGGTCATGATGAAGGACTTACCGCATCTTGGAGAGGAAGACTTCAACATTTGAAACATGTGAGTGAGTCAAGAGAGTCACATTAGTTGCCTTTAAAGAAAGACAAAAAAAATGACCGTGTTTTTCCTGCACAATCAAAATATATTTTAATCTCCATGAAGTCCATCACGCTGTTGTTAACACAGGCGCCCGTCATCGATCCTAAAATATGTCGTAATTTTTATGGAGCTGTCTTTTAAGGTTGAGGCAGGTAATGTATTATATGACAGAGACTGGACCAATGATCCATCCCGCATGCGTCAAGGAATTTTATGGGGTTTGCTCAAAGAAGGTTAATTTTCTTTTAAAACCTATGAAGCTGTTTGAGTGTTTAAGATAAGATACGGAAAAATAGATGAATTATGCCTAGAATTGTGAGGTTAAAGGTAAGACACATAACAAACACAAAGTTGACTAAGAAAAATTGAGCCTCCAAAAATGAAAAAGACAACGTCATCAAAGTCATACTTCCTGTTACAGAAACAGTTATTTTCTTTCTGTCCATCGTGCTACTTATATTGTCGGAATATTTAGTACCCCTGGTGTGATTGACATCCGTGATTATCCCATGGTTACTTTGCATTCATTACTTTCAATCTTATTACGACTAGTAAGTAAGTAAGTAAGTCATTTTTATTTGTATAGCGCTTTTCCAGACCAGGGTCACAAAGCGCTTAAACAACCAAAACAATATTCAATAAAGTATATACTTTAAAGATCAAGATAAAACTAAAACACAACCGGAGTTCCAGAAAATCAAGGAAAAGCCTGAACAAATAAAAACGTCTTAAGATGTTTCTTAAAGGAGTCAGTAGATCCATCAAGTGCAAAGAGAGAGGAAGATCGTTCCAAAGCTTAGGAGCAACAGCCTGGAAGGATTTCTCTCCTTTGGTCCTGAACCGTGTGCGAGGAACCATCAGTAGATTCTGATCCACAGACCTCAGAGCCCAAGCTGGGGTGTAAGGCTGGATCAGATCACTGATGTAAGGAGGACCTTACTGCCTGACCATAGTCCGAACAGATTTCACAAATAAGGAGTTTCAGTCTACCTATTATTTGAAATATAATCACTGATAATTGCATGATAATCTTCTATATATGTTAATAATATAAGTAAGTAAGTAAATTATATCATATATTCTTGCTAACAACGCAAACAAGGCTTAATTTTTTTTTTTTTTACCTTCAGATTTAAATAAGAATGATTCGTTTTTATAGTTCTTAGTTGGTAAAGTTTATTCATTGGGCGTCTGTGCGCCTTGTTTTGACTGCAGCAGGAACACTGGTGATGTGTGATGTCATCATCAACTTCCAAAGGTACGATTGGACGATCACCTGGGGAGGCGCAAACTTGAACTCTCCGAGCGAGCGAGGGGGGGGGGGGGGTCGGGGGTGGTGACTTAAACACATCAGCAAGTTCAAAAGAGTTTTAAAGCCGGAGTTTTTTTTTATGGGAAAATACATTAAAAATGCATTCAGCAGTGAACTAAGTCAGTCTCAGTGAGAAATGAAGTATGTTTGCATGCGAGAACACCACATTCATGACTTTGCATGCAGACTTGTTCCCGTGTTCAAAAATGTTTTTCTGCAAACGCTTCCAGCTGAGTGTTTTCCCCTCTTTATACAGGGAAGGCCTCCTTAGTGGGGCAATAAGGTTTCATGAGACAGGCAGAGGTGATTTAATTGAGCAATTTATGACCATAAAACGCAGAACATGGGCTCCTCTACTGCTTCAGCCGAACAAGCTTCTTCACTTTCCCAGAAGCAACACATGTGCATCTCATCACTGGTAAGCTTCATTTTTTTTTTTCTTACTAAAGCTGAACAATAGTTGTATTCCTTCACTACTGGCTATTAAGTTCAAGCCTTTTGAAGCCAAGATTGAAACAAGCGCCTCAAATAAACTCTCGTGCACCTAGATAACCTCAAGACCTAAAAAGGGAAATACGATAGAGACTTGGGTTTGATAGCAAAAAAAAAGAAAAAAAAAAGTGGTGCTTCTGGAAAATACATGACTTAATTTGTAGATTTCTGAGGGTTTCTGGAAACCGCTGCCGTGGTGCATGGATGGACGGGTGCACCCTCGGGTATGTCAGGCGCAGGTCAAGTTTAGTGTGGCAAGCTGCTACGAAGCTTTTGGGAAATGCTGGAAAAGCTGGAAATAAATCAAAATGCCAACTGTTTGGCTTTAAGACGCCGTAAATGATTGTTCGCACAATGTATAACTTTCCCAGGATTCTTCATTGGGCAAATGTGCTGAAGAAACCAAATATTTGGATTTATTTTATATATGTTTTTTCTATATTAGCGGAGGATGTTGTCATCGCAAATGGGGGTCGTTTTTAAATTGATAGGTTTTCTAATGTATTAATTGCAACAATTATTATAATACTATCAATGATAATAACAATATAAAGCTGTGATATTTTTCACCCCCTCGCAATCCCATTATAAGAAATTAGATTTGATTTTTACCATTATTTGAAACACTAAATAGTCTAAATGGCTTCTCATTTTTTTTTGCTTGTTTTTTTCCTGTCAAGGTCAGCTGACGAACATAATGTTTACCATTTGGTGACAGGGACATTAACAGGTCCCCAGAGAAATGTATCATAGCGGTCGATCGTACGTCAGGTCAACCTCAGCCGGACACCAAATGATCACCTTAAGTGAACGCAACTGTCCGTTTGTAATTGTCGTCTTAAAAAGGTTCAGCGGGAATGGAACCCATGTGTGTGTGTGAGTGTGAGTGTGAGTGTGTGAAAGTGACAAACATGACGATGACCAAACCGACTTGCTCAGAGTGCACGTCAGCAGCGGGCGGAATATCATTGGACACCATGCAGAATTACAAAGACATGATTTAATGAAGGACTCATCATTCCCCTGCCATCAATACTAAAGTGGCTTCAGAACATAGTGGGTAGAGTACAATCAATGTTCAACGACAGTTATTCTTCCAATAATAAAATCACTCAATGGTACTTCCTGTTTCACAGACCGCCCACGACGGGCTTCTGGAAAATCCATGCAGATCACCATATTCAGAGTATGTGCCTATTTCTGTGACATTACATACCGAAGCAATCCAGGTTATGCTGCTGTTAAAATATTAATTTAAAGTAGCTATGGCAAACAAAGAGGGAAAAAAAGACATTATTTTTGGTACAAAGCATCTACAAAAAGCCTTAAAACTCCAATTGGAAAACAGAGATCATACAAAATAATTCCGTCAGCTGAGCATCAGTGCTTCGTATATTATTTGGACCAATTTTCAAATATATTTTATAACAAAATAAATAATGCCTTTATACAGTGCCCTTATTTATATTTCAACAAACAAACAAAAAAGCTTGGCGGCTCATTACGCAAGATACAGCTCAGACTAAAGGAAAAATAACACAACGTCCCTGGAAACTAATTATATATCTATATTTATATATATATTTATATATATATAGATGTATATATATATATATATTCAAGTATTTGTTTTCAGGCAAAAGCATGTGAATACTACTGATATACATTAAAAATGAAATGTTAGTTGACATTATTGCTGTTTTTTTTTCCCTTTGAATCAAAAATGTTGTGCCTTTCTTTAGAACTGTAAAATAAACAACATAAAAATATAACCCAAAAAAAGAAAAAATGCCTAACTTGAAAAGAAACAGGAATGTCACGGTACCAGAAACGGACAGGGTTTTTTTCCTTTTTCTCATTGAAACATGGATATGAAAAGAAAACAGGAAAAAAAGAGACAAAATAAAATATAATTATCAGTATCCCACTCGTCCATGCGATGGTACTTCCTGTCAGAGCAGTCCGCAAAGCCATGGAAAACAGGAAGCATTGTCTCACAACTGTAGAAGTGTCCCAGTCCTTGCAGTCCAATATGTCCACCTCGTCCCCGTAAAATGCTCCATGTGCCGCCTCGGAGGGACTTGGAGGAGCAGGGACTGGTTCTCAGGGTCCCCCCTTTTCTTTTTTTTTTGCCACATATGCTGGCGATTGATCAGCCCTCGCTGTGAGCTTGAGCCCAGATTTTCTCTCACCGACACATCCCCCTTTTACATTGCCACTGCCAGGAGCTCCCCAAATCCATGATTTCCTTTTTCTTTTTTTTTTAAAAAGTCACACTTTCCTTAAAACGGAAAGTTTTAATATTCATTCAAAGAAAAAAAAAAAAAAACGTGCATTTTCAACCTCTTCTTTGAGTCCATTCCCAAAGCTAGCACCATGACATTTTTAAGCTACACGTTCATTGTTCATAAAAAAATAGTGCCATTTTTTTTTCTTTACTTTGACGTAATCCGTGGCAATGTGCAATTTTGCAGACTCATCTCTGCTTTTTGTTTGTGATCAAAAGGTGCTGGAACAGGAATCTAATTTTACAAAATAATTCCTTACAGTGTGGAAGTCCCTTTATAGGTAGAGGTGCAAACTATTAAGAAAAAAAGACTATCAGAGGGTTTTTTTTCTTTTCGCCTCGGAGAAAAAAAAAAATGACGTGGAATGGATTCTTTAATGCTGCTCTTCTCTCTCGGGTTGTTTTCCACATGGACAAAAAACATTCCGCTGGGTGTCCTCTTGACACTTGCCAACCTCAGATCCCTTTCATCTTCTTCCTTCCTTTTTTTTTTTTTTAACTCTCTTGCTTGAGGATCCACCTGAATTGCGTTCAGCCAAATTGTTTTGTTCATCATTTGTGTTTGTGCCTTTTGTGTCTGTGGCTGAAAGAGAGAGGGAGCGAAAAGGTTCAGACAGGAAGAATGTGAAGGCATGGCTGTGTGCCAGAGGAGAGTGTTTGAGGTTTTTTTTTTTTTGGGGTGGTGGTTGGGGGGGTATTAGAAAAGGGCCACAGGGTCAAGAAGAAGTGGATGAGATGGAGGTTGGGTCGGGGGGTAGGGGGGGGGGTGATTGGTGAGCTCGGACAGGGCTGGGGAGGTCAAAGAGGACTGCCACAGAAAATGACGTCAGAGACAAAGCTATAATCCCCTAGTCTTTTTTTTTTTTCCTCCCTCCAAAATCTTGTCTGTGCAAAGGGCTGGGAGCGGGCTCACTTGTGGTTGACATAGCTGTCTGTGGTGAGCAAGACAGGAGGCAGTTTGCTGGGCAGGCTGATCAGGGGCCTGTGGAAGATGGCTTGCTCTTGGGCTTTGATCTTTTCGGCTTGCTTTCGAAATCTCTTGGCCCTCAGGATGGCGGGGACGCCCCTCCGGAGCCGCTGGGCCGCCCTCTTTTGCCACGCATCGTATTTGGAATACTTCATGGTCACATGCGGCTTCCTGGGGACTTCCTGTGTGGCGGAGGAGAAAGGGGAGAGGTCAGATCTGGAGAGGGGGGGGAAGGCGTCATCGCACACACACAAAAAAAAAGGCCGACAGTTTAGGAGCCAAACTGTCCGACGTCGTTGATACAATCAAATGTCAGCGCTGACAGCGTCATAACAAACTGGTCTCGCCCCTTCGCCGGTCCTTGTTTTGGTTCCCTCGACTGAGAGAAGCCATCAACAAGTTCTTAATCCCGCTGCCAAAAGGGAAAAGGGCGGTCACCCACCTCATATACATATGAGGAGCACGTTGTCGGTCACCCAACGACCCGCTCAAATGACTCACTCCCTTGACGCCAGGCCGACAATACGTACATTGTCAAGTCCGAAAAAAAACAAAAAACTATTCTTACAGAGCCTTTCAAGCAGTTTTAGCTGAGCGCCACAGACTTGTTAGCAGGCGGCGGAGCCATGTGAGAGTAGCCAGTCCTCTCAGTGAATGGCTTGTTTTGGTGCTGATACTTGAAGAGTGTTTATCCCCCCCTTCATTCACTGCCACCCTGCTCAATAGCACAAGAACAGCTGGCCCCGAGATCAGGCTGTACTCATCAACTCTCCTCGCCGGGCCAGACCAGAAACATGTCCTGACTAATTTCCTAGAAGACTCTTTTTTTTTAGCATTCGGGGAGGAACACTTTAAACCTTCTTGTAATACATTTAATTATTTATTTTTTTCGTTTTTACTAGTGGAGAGACAACAGTATTTGAGTGCTCAGGTTGGACTGCCAAATGAAATCACCCTCTTTTAATTTATTACATTGGGATTTCAAAAAGCAAAACTTTTAAGCTACGTATGGAATCGATACTTTGGACATCATAAAAAAAGTTGTTTTGGATAAAACAAATTCACAAAAGTGCTTAGGTTGTATTGTCAAATGCTAGCATCCTTGTGTCTTTTGCTTTGTTTTTATAAAATGTAATTTAAAATGTACATATCTAACCTACTTTTATATACTTTTGACATCATAAAAAAGTCGTTTTGGATAAAACATTGGTCAAATTCACACGATCTCTTCGGTTGTACTGTCAAATGCTAGCACCCTCGTATCGTTTGCATTTTTTTTGTTGGAATTTCAAAAATATTTACTTCTAAGCTACTTATGGAATCAGTACTTTTGAAAAAACAATTGGTATAAAAAGTTAATGAACCGTTATCGGTTGGTGAAACTCCCATGAGTGCTCAGGTTGTACTGCCAAATGCTAGCACCCTCGTATCGTATCATTTTTTTAAATAAACGGTATTCTAAAAGCAAATCTTTAAGTTTATAATGGGACCAGTACTTTTTGAAAGAGTAAACCATTAGTAAACCACTATTGTTCTTTCAAATGCTAGCACCCTCGTATCATTAGTTACAAATTAATTTGAATTTCTTAAGCCTTACTTTTAGCTACTAATGGATTTGGTACTTTTGCAATCAATAAAAATAAATCATTGTGGGAAAGAAAGTGAATAAAATGTTATTGTTTGATCCATTTCACGCAAGTGCCTTGGTAATACTATCCAACGCTAGAACCCTCGTATCGTTTCCTTTTTTAATAATTGGAATTACAAAAGTACATTTTTTTAAGCTACTAGTGGAACCGGTACTTTGGATATAATAAAAAGGTAATTTGGGATAAAAAGTTAAGAAACTGTTATCGGTTGGTAACATTCACGTTAGTATGCTAGCACTTGTATATTTAAAAAATTAAAAAAAAACATGGAATTCCAAATACAATACTTTTAAACTTCTTATGTAATCGATACTTTTGAAATCGTCGAAAAGTAAATTCAGGTTGTACTTTCAAATGCTAGCACCCTCGTATCATTTGGCTATTTTTTATTAACGTTGAAATTCCAAAAGCATTTGAAAAAAAAAATATTGGAACCAGTACTTTTGAAATCAAATAAAACTCAGGATTGTTAATAAACTGTTATCGGTTGATCGAGTTCATCGCTTTGATCGTCGGAGCTGAGGTGTTTTTTTCAGATGAAAATATGTCTGAGCTTCTTGAGTCTGCTGTTCCGTGACTAATAATCACACAGAACACACTGTTTAGTTCTGGACCAGCAATCTGACAGGCTGTCTTTTTCTCCCACACACACACAATCGACACAGTGACTTTGCCTCCACTGGTCTCAATGTGTTTTTTTTGTTTTTTTCCACACCGGTCAGCAGTTTAAGCTACAGGTAACTGCTTACCATGGAGCATATATCTAGATAAACCGGTCGCCTGCCTTTGGGTCAGTCTGTTCTGTCTGGGTCATGGGGGCGAGAGTCAAGATCCGGGGGGAAAGATAGTCACGGATAACTGGTTTTTGTTTTTGTGTTTTTTCCGTACCTGTTTTAGTGGAGGCATCGCTGGTATGACCTGTAGAGAAGTGGCCGACACGTCTCTCTCAGACTTGGCTGGTTTGGCACAGTACTGTTCCAGCAGGTTGAGGTCGCAGCTACTGAAGCAGCACTCCTCTACTATCCCACGGTTCTGGGCGCGACGGCTATTACCCCTGATTGTGGGTCTACCTGCAGGCAACAGAGAGGGAGAGAGAGAGGAGATGTCAGGAGGAACAACAGGCATCAGAAAATGAATCTAGGTTGTTTTTGCAGGATTATTTTCTACCATCACACCACAAAGAGGATAAAAGGAAATCTATGACCAACTGCAACAAATCTTTTTGTTTGTAGAGGATAATCTGATTAGGACTATCCGGAAGTCCTTTAATGAGTGAATACACAAGTAAACACGACAACTAAGCTCTCAGACAGACCCCTTGCTCCAGAGCAATACACGTTAAAATGGAAATTTGGACGCGACCTTGTCCTTTGTCGAGTCAGCAGAGAGAAAAAACAGGGAGAGGGTGAGTGAGGGTCAAAACACGGGAGACGAATGCAAATCGGGAGAGTAAAAAAACAAGGAGAGGGGGACACACAAGAGGAGGACCTGGAGAAAGGGGGTTGGGGGGGGTGCAGCGGACGGGGATCAATAACAACATTGTTTGAAGTCCGGAGCCAAACACGCCGGCGGTTGGAGAATCAAACGTAGGAATTTAAGGGACGATCAGCACAACAAACAAGCCCTCACTGTCTCAGCCAGATGTCAAAGGTGGAATGAAGTTGCTAATCAACTCAAGGCAGATAAGAGAGAGGAGGAAAAAAGGCAGGAAAAAAGAAGAAGGGAACCGTGCAGCAAACAGAAGCTTATCCAGTGGAGGATTAGCAGCTGCAACAATGCTTTTCACATAATGCTCTGCTGCGATTTCCCCATCCCTACAATAGAGACAAGTGGCCCCCTTAAGATCTTCCTTCATGAGACCGACGACCAATGGTCTTGGGGAACACTTGGGGTATGCCTCTAAACAAGTGGCTCTCTTTGTGTCTTTTAATATGCAATGAGAGGTGGACTACAGTAGTGGAGTGGCACGTCAGCTGGGATGTGTCTCCGGGTTTTATGCGAACGAAACGAAAAGAAAATGGCACATTTCTGAGAAAAGTTTGATCGGAGGGAAGAACTTACTGAAATAAAATCCTCTGTCTTCGCACACGAACTGAAGCGCGTCCACCAGCTCGCCGCCACACAGCGTCTCCGCCGAGGCCATCTCCACCGCGTAGAGAGTCAGTGCCAGCGCGAACAGCAGCGCGCGGCTGGACGAGGACATCTTCGTCACCTGCAGACACACAACACACACACATGACAGTCAGAAAAAAAAACGAACCCTTTGGATCAAACTGACACGTTAAAAAAAAAATCCACTTTCACCCACTTGTAACAAAAGGCAGAATGAAAAAAAAAGAAAGGCTGCTGGTGCGTAAAAGCTCACCAAGAAGTGCTTATTCCAAAGGAAAAAAAAAAAAGAAAAAAGAGCGACAGTATCTTCGTGTCGTCTTACACAACTCCCTAAAAAAAAAAGTTGCAAGACCGGTTGCTCGATAGTTAACTATCAGAAAAAAAAAAGAAAAAAAGCCAGACTCAGCAATTATTGCTGTAATGAGCTCACTGACCCTCGGACCTACCGCCCCCTGTCTGCCGGCAGCCAGCCCAGCTGTTCCTGCGAACACATCCAGCTGACGCAGGAACTTCACACACAACCAACACACACAAAAAAACACACTTAAAAAAAAAAAAAAAAAAAATCTGGATCTGTAAAAAAAAACCTGTTGCACACCTGCCCCGGCAAAACATCAAGACATGCAAATCTGAACCTGCAGATGTCCAGTGATCTGATGCTTAAGATAGGATTGAACAACAACAACAACAAATAAGATTTCTTTTTTTTTTTTAAATCCTCGCATCACGACTTTAAAAAAACAAAAAAAAACACTTGTTTGCCACTAGTTACCTTCGTTCTGTTGCTCTCTGTTCTCCAGCAGGTGAGGCACAATGAGTGGGGTCCGTGTCTTTGCTCCATTTTAAGATATATGTTTTGTTCTTGTTGAAAGGTTAGTTGTTTTTTGGTCGGATGATTGCAGGTGAGTAGAAAATGTCCCAGTTGGTTCGGCTATAGAGATGATATGTGTGAGAGGCTGTCGTAAGGACCGGCCGACAGACACGGCTTCTCAGTGAGGAGAGTTTTATAGCAAAACACGCCCCCTTTTTTTCCCAGATCCATACCCCACCCCTCGCTCCTCCTCCTCCTCCTCTGGTGAAATGTGGTTCAGGGACGAGTTTTTTATAGTTGGAAAATATCAAAAGGAAGGACGAGGAGATGATGAGCAGAAGAAGAAGAAGAAGAAAAAAAAAAGGGCGCAGACTCTATGAAGTCACTTTTTAATGATTGACAGTCGATTGGAGCGCGTGTGTGGTCGGGGGTCTCCCTCCTGCGAGTCGTCGGGGTCACAGGGGTCTTGGGGGGTCTGGGGGTGGGGGGGGGGGGGGGGGGGCATGAAGCGACTGATGACTGAGGATATCCTGCCTGATCACGAGCATATGGAGGAGGAGGAGGTGGATGGAGAAGGTGGAGGCTCCCCGCTGCTGGAGAAGTGTGTGACGTCATACAGTTGGGTCACCGCGAGTGCAGCATAAAGAGGGGGGGTTTGGGGTGTGTGTGTGGGGGGGGTGACAAACTTAATTAGAAAAAGTTTGAAGTTTCTGTATTAATTGTAAAATTTCAAACTTTAAGAAAATTCCATCAGAGTCACTAGCATATGTTAAAAAACATTTTTAAAAACAACAATTATTATTTAATTTTCAACCCTGTCATTTTTTTTGTCCTTTAAAATGTTTCCATTATATAAGTTTTATCGCCGGTCGCTGGAGCATCCAGTATATTCGCACACTGACATCTAGCGGCGGTCGACGGGACTTCACTTTGTTTGTCTCGCGGTTTTCACACGGAAAAGTGAAGCCCCGAAATCTGACAGCGTCACCTTTGACCTGACCCCCAGCACCCCCCTGTTTAGCAAACGATCAGAAGGCTTGACCCTTGCGGCTCCATTAAACTTGGGTCAAGCACAATCACAGAAACACTGTGACACTCTTTCAGAGAGGGTTTGGAACACAAAGATTTAAAGTACACTTCAATGTGTTTTTTGTTTTTTCGTATGGAAGATGTAACTTAATCTAGTAACATGAAAAAATAATCATGGAAATGCCGTTTTTATTGGATTGAAAAGATCAAAGATTCTAAATGAATATATATTTTTAAGATTATAAATGCAAAATGTTATGGAAAAATATCATGTTCAAACCCTAAGAATACATAAAAAAAATGTACTGCGAACAGAATAATAGAAATAAGCGTATTTAAATTAATCAATATATCACAATACAAATATTAATGTGAATGATAATCTACTTAACTCAGTCTAATGTACAAACTAACACTAGTTTTTCTGCTTATTCCTACAAACAAAATCTAAATGATGAAGTTGATCAAGAAAATAACTTTTGGATTTTTGTGTGTGTGTTGTTTTGCCTGTGACAACTTTCTCTACACCTTCTTTATTTATTTGATTTATTTATATGCTTTTAACTGAATCATCAACTCAAATATATATTTTTGAAAGGAATTTTTTCTTTGAACATTCAACAATGGGACAAAAATAGTTTAAGTTTATTTTTGATGACACTTTAGGCACCGTTGTTTGACCCACATATGGCCATCTGGCTAAAAATAAACCCCAATATATGTATTTTCATTTAGACTAAAACCTTTGCATCGGTTTTAAATCCTTTATCAAATCTTATTTATACTATATTTTTTTATTATTATTAATGCAATTTATTCACGTAATTAATTGTTTTTTTTTCTTGTTGCTGGTTTATATAAAACTTTGATTTAAAAAATATTTTGTTTCCTAAATTACACTTTCTCTTCTTTGAGTCTAAATACTTGAGATACCTTTTTTTCTTCTAATATTAAAAAAGCAGCTGTAGACGTTTCTTTACTTTCATATGAATCCACACAGACATGAGATTAAAAATGATCAATCACTTTGTACACGTCGTCATGAAGTCTAGTTTATTATCTTGACAAAGACACAGATTTAACACAAGTTTAATCCACAAAAATAAAGCTTTTGCCAGTATCTTCAGACATTGAACAAACATTTATTTTAAGCATGACTTGATGAATTTTCTCTTTAAATGGCTGTACATTTTGACTTGTTTCTTTTTAGACGTTTGTCATCTTGAATATTCACTGTATTTTAGTACATTCATAATATCCTTATTTTCGCAAATGGATCTCATCTTTGGATGTTGAGGTCACAACAGTTGTGTTCGACGTCCGACCCCGTCGTGGACATCCTGGAAGTACAGCACAAGACGCACACTCATCTCGTCACACCAGCACAGACAGAGGAGGGCGAGAAGCGAACACCACTGCATCGGAGGAAGAGAAGTTTACTTCTCAAGATATAACGCCCAGAGCGTCCGTTAACATCTTCAGCTCGTCCTTCACGCTCTCCAGACATCCTTGGATCTTCAGCGTGTTGTCCAGGACCTCGATGCTGCTGGTGAGCGGGTCGTACCTCACTGAGAACGGACGCTTGATCCCGGCCACGAACGTCCTAAAGGCGAGACGAGTGATGAACTTCATGTTATTATTTTTGTCCTCCGGTGACTTCATAGTTATCATTAGGACACGGAGGCGTACTTTCATTTTGTTATGTCGGACGAAGAAGCCCACAGAATATCATTAGATTTCACGTACTGTTACTTAAAGTATCCCTTCCAAAATATTTAGACTTGGCAGGAGACGTGAGGCTGCAGAGTTTCTCACGGATGTAGCCTGGTCTGACATATGCACATTAAACCTTCGGACGTATTATTCTGTGTAGATCAGCACCACAAAAAAAGCCAGACACGCCCTTAATAACAATGATATTTCACTCTTTAACATACATCTATGGATTTCATTCAGGACGTCTGGCCCGTATTTTCCCAGCCCAGAGTGTCAGGCGCGTCATGGGACCAACTTCAGACCCAAGACTATCCAAACACGCAGCAAAGCTACTTGCTGGCAGAGCAACATTTGATCTGTTCGCCAAATACAACGGCAACAGTTTTGCCTGGGTAAGAAAGTCGGCGGTAATAACAGCTGTTTCTGGCTGCAGCGGCTGACCCAACAATTTCTGTGGCTTCAGGGGTTGGTTGGCTGTTCTCTGACCTTGTCCTTCGTTGACCTCCCCACCTCCCCCTCCTCTGTTTCTACTCTGCCTCTGCATGTCGTGAGGTGCAACGATAAGATAAGTGAGCACCTGAATTTCTCCTTGGCATCCGAGAAGCTCTCGGAAACAAAGTAAACGGGCTGATAAGTCTGGTCCTGATAGGGCTGCACCGCCGCCGCCTCGGGGTCGAACTCCCTCGTCTCCGGCTCGTCGGACAGAGAGTGCTGGAATGAAGAGTCCGGTCGGGTGAGAACCTCGCGACATTTCCCTCGGTTCGACCAACTTACCACCAGCTCTCCGAAAGAGGAGAGAAGTCCAGCGCCATAAGCCCGGACCTCCCCGTTCTGTTTGCACAGGCCGTACTCCACGGTGAACCAGTAGAGCTGTCGGTGATGAAACGGTCGTTTGAAACTTTTCATTCACTGTCATGTGAACGTTTTCCTACCGTTGACAGCTTCTCGATGTCTTCCTCTGAAGCTCCGAGTGAGGCCAGGCCGAGGTTCTGCACAGAGTCAGAGACAAATGAAGCTTCAGTTACAGTTGGAAAAGTTGACAGAAGGCCTATAATGTTTTATTTTTCGTTTATTTTCCGAGACATTATGATTGAAGGTACCTGCGAAAACTGAGCGAACGTTCGATCGGCCAACATGGGGACGTGTCCGAGGAGCTCATGAACGCAGTCGCTGGGGAGACAAAAGTGTCACAACCGATGATCGGCTTTAATTTAACTTTTAAAGTTGCATTTGATTTATTCAACACTCGTCTTCTGTGACTCAAATGCATTCATATTTTGTATATATTTGTTAAAATATCTAGTCAAAAGATTTGATCCGAAAACAAAAGGTTCTAAGTGAAAAAGGCTCACTTTGTCATTTAGAGTGGCCCGAAATAGCTTGAAATTAATTGATATTAATTAAGATATTTGTTTTTAAGAATTTATATATAAATTGAGTAGCCTTTCTACAGAACTTGTGTGCTTAGGATGAAGAACATTTGAAGATATTGTTTAGCATCTAAAAAAAAGCGAGCGGTTTATCTCTATCACACTTTATATCCTTTATAAAGATAATAGTCATGAATAAAACTTTGTATATCTTTTTGTCTCTGGGATGAAGCTTGTGCTACCTTGGGGGAAAGATAACTTTTGTTCAGTACAAGGAGAGGAAGTTTCAACACTTTAAAATCAGAATAAACAGATAAACTTGGCAATTTGACACAAGATCAATAGTTGGTAAATTATTCCATATAAATATATAGGAGTTTGTTCTAAACTAGGAAAGCACTCAGAGAGCTCATACCTCCACAAAGGTGAAAATTTCATGACTTAAAGAAACACAGTATAGAATCAAATCATGTTAACAACTTCCAAAAACGAAGTATTCTAAGCAGGATCTAATGATGTAATTTAGCAACACTTAACCCTTGTGTTATCTCAGAGTCAAGTTCACCCAAAGGTCTGAAAACAAATGTGTTTTTGGTCTCCCTTCAGTTATCCCTGGTTGAACGACCTCCCTGACCTCAATAAATTAGTGATGGTCTGATGAATCTTCATGAAGCAGTCATTATTCTCAGACTCCACTAGATGGCGGTCTCTGCACTATTTTCCTTTGTTTTGAACAACTGTTCTAATGAAACATCAAATCATTTTTAAACTGATGGCGCCACCTACTGACCTGTGAACAACATGACACTGCTTAATGAAGCTTCATCCTCCTTGCCCGGGGGTAAATATTTGTTTTAAATGAAAACTATCAGTGTGAAATTAGAAAAAAGGAAATAGAGAAAACTATAAATATGATGCAAACCATGTGGCAACCTCACATTTGTGGGCCAAATAAGGGTGGCCGCCAAGAACTTTATATGGTTGAAGATCATTTTTGGGGCGATTTATTTTGATGAAATTCTCTAAAACTGAACGCTTGATGTAAGGAGGGGATATCCACTAAAGATGGATGTAAGAGGAATTGTATTAAATGTGGTATCAACTGTTTTTCTTAAGATCCATTATTGAAGGCCGGTAAAAAAAACTAAACTAAATGTAGGAAGAAAACAAAGCGGAAAATAGATCTAACATAATGGGAGAAAAAGAAAACGTTAGAAGTTCTGTTGAAAAGCTATTAGTAGAATCTCAATAATAATAATTTAATTGTTGTACTTCAAGCTCGTGGGCTGCAAAATAAAAGTTTGGCTACTCACGGCTCGGGGGAATGCATAGGCGAGGAGGCGTGCCGGATGTACTGGGTGCACTGGAACACCCGGAAGGCCAGACTGGCCAGGAAATCCCGGGCAGACAGCAGACCGGCAACTGGACGCAGCAGGAAGCCGGTTCGTTCTGTGTGGACAGAGTTGTTAGCGGGTTTTTTCTTTCATCTCGACTGAGATTCATCCGTCGATCACCTTTGAGGAAACGGGAAATATCTTCCAGTTGGGGAATGTTGTTGGGGCTGTAGCCACAGTTCCTCTCCAGCAGACAGAAAGCCTCGTAGTACTCGGTGCAGGCGTGAGTGCAGTACAAGTCCCTCAGGGTGGAGTAGACCTCACGCCTGTCGAGAAAATAACATGTATTTTAAAACACGACATTGCTAACAGCAAATGCATTTACCATGTGCCGATCTCCTCCTCCGTGTACTCCACTCTGGGAATGGCCTGACCACTGCAATAGCAAGTGTACGCTCACATTAGCGCGACCAGGAATGATTTCCCCCCCATTTAACGATATTAGTCAAAAAGCTTTAGTCTCACTGTCTGTATCTAAAGGCGATGTCTCCAATCATCTTCCTCCTCTGTCTGTAGTCCGGGTCTGTGAATCCCTGCCCAAATCAAATCACTCAAACTTTGATCACATTTGAAAGAAATAAATGTTTACCATCGTATAAGTCGGCACTTACCGGATGCTCTTGATCTAAGTCGGGATCGAATTTTGTGATAAGATGATGACATCTGTCCAAGTCTGCGATTCTCTTTGGAAACCAGTGAACTGGTTTTAGGGGGGGAAATAATTAAAGGTTTAATGAGGTTTATTTGTGAGAATGCAAGGATTAGGTTAGACTTTACATTGCACTTCTTTGGTGGTCTTTACGTCTTCTGCGTTTCTCTTGATGGAGCCGATGAGGGTTCGTACGTCGGAGAGGTGAACCTCACAGCGGACGAAGTACTCCAGGCTCTCCAAGTTGTCCTTGTTCTTCCTGCGCGGTCGTGTCTCCAGGTGATGAATCTTGGCTTCGAATGTCTGCAATGGAGAGGATACGACTCTACTTTCCACTCCGATTCTTCCCCTTTTTTTAAAAATGTATTTAATCAGAATGATTGTAAAAAATGTGTGTTTTATTTAAGATGATCATTATATTTCATCCCATTTAAAAAATAAAAAACGAGTAACATTTACTTAAATTTGGAGAAAATTAGTGTCACACTGCAAAATTCCAATTTAGGTATAAAATGTTCTATAAAATATTTAAGTAACAAAGTGAAAAAAGTCTTATAGCCACTATAAAGATCATGTATTGCCAGTATTGTAAATACAACATATGTTTTTTTTGTGGAGACAGAACAGAATAAAAGAATGAAATAAAATAACAAACATAAAAACAGAGCCATTGTGGATTTATTCATTATCAAATATATGTTACTCAGATATTCATTAATCACATTAAAAATGTTTTATGAAGACATTTAAAGAAATACACTTTCTTTAATATGTTATTAATTTATAACAAAATGTAACGTTAAATAAATATTTTTTTAATCATTTTTTGATTTTCCTACCTCGAAAACTTTGAGGGCTCGAGAGAGAGCGGGGGTCTTGGAGCTCCTCAGGGAGAAGAAGATGTTGAGCAGAGCTTTCCCATCGTCCTCCTCGAACACGATCTGCTCGCTCACCTCCGCAGCCTCCGCCGCCGCCGCCGCCGCTTCTCGCTCCTTGCGCGCGTCGTCGATCAAACTCTGTCTCCTGCCCAGGAACCTTTGGGACTGTTTGGGAGTAAAAATAGTTTGGTTTTCTCAGTAAATATAGTCGGTATTACGTATTTTGCGTAATAAAAATTCGTAATAATTCTCTTTTTGGAGAATAAAAAAGCGACAGGTGCTATTGCGCATCTTTACGCGCACACGTTTCTGCATTATTTAGAAAACGTTACATTTAAAATACATTTATAATACATTTAAAAGCACCGAAAACTCTATTTCAGCAATAAAAAATAAGAAAACTTGACATGAACCACATATTTATGTTTTTTTTCTCCAGATTATCCTGTGCGTAATTCGCCAGTGACTCCTGTGCGTATTTACGCTGGATTGTCCATTTAGAACATTCGTCACCAAAAACTCGATCCATTGAACAAAAATCAACTCAAATATTAGTAGAAATATATATAAATATATATATTTACCGTTGTTGAATCGGATCTTTCCAGCTCAGACGCAGCTCGGCGGATGCTCTTGGTGGAGGAGGTGGAGCTGGTGGAGAGAGGCATCTTTCTTTAAATATTAAAATGTTTTTTTTAAGGAGCCAACAGAAGACTTTAGAGGGCTCTAAGGTGGTCTCTGGACCACTCTGGCTGTGCTGAGCTTCCGCCGCTTTTTGCTTCTTTAGACTCGATCCTGGTTTTTATAAGGTAATCTGTTCACAGCCCGTGACGTCAAAGACGATAATTCCACTCTAATCAATCAACGCACATTTTCAACGCAGACCTTTCCAGACTCGCAGTATGACCCGTATGTTCATTACCTCTTACCCGAGAAAATATCTTTGAGAAAAAGGTTATTTATAAAAATGTATTTAACAAATTAGGTGAAAAAAAAAGCTTGTTGCTCTGTTTCCAGTGAATAAACACCAGCTTCTCTTGTCTTGAACACAACTATTATTTGACAGACCAGAGATTCAGAAGGTTTTTAAAAGATGAGAACATATTTTAATGTCATTAAATGACAAGGAGATCATAATACAGTCTTTGTCATTATTACTGTTATTCCTTTGAAAACTAATATACAGACTGAAACACATTTACTAACTTGGAAATAGACTTTCAACAAGTATGTAAACTAAATTACAAATTGATACAAATTTACAAACAGTAAAAAAGATGACAAACTGAAACAGAATTTGCAAACTGAAACACGTTAACAAATTTGGAAACAAATCTATGAACTGAAACACATTTACACATTTTAAACAAATGTACAAACTGAAACACATTTACAAATTTTGAAACAAATGTACAAACTGAAACACATTTACAAATTGGGAAAGAAATGTACAAACTGAAACACATTTACAAATTTTGAAACAAATGTACAAACTGAAACACATTTACAAATTTTGAAACAAATGTACAAACTGAAACACATTTACAAATTGGGAAACAAATGTACAAACTGAAACACATTTACAAATTGGGAAACAAATGTACAAACTGAAACACATGTACAAATTGGGAAACAAATGTACAAACTGAAACACATTTACAAATTTTGAAACAAATGTACAAACTGAAACACATTAACAAATTTTGAAACAAATGTACAAACTGAAACACATTTACAAATTAGGAAACAAATGTACAAACTGAATCACATTTACAAACCTCAGAATCAAATGTAAAAACTAAAACACATATACAAATTCGCAAACAAATATACAAACTGAAACACATTTAAAAACTTGGAAACAAATGAACAAACTGAAACATATTTCCAAACTCAGAACATTATTTACAGACTGTAACACATTTAAAACCTGGCCAAAAACTTGGCCATTTACAAATTTTGAAACAAATGTACAAACTGAAACACATTTACAAATTGGGAAACAAATGTACAAACTGAAACATATTTACAATTTTGGAAACAAATATACAAACTGAAATGCGTTTACAAATTCGGAAACAAATGTACAAACTGAAACACATTAACAAATTTGGAAAAGGATTTGAATGTGAATTTTAACTTTTAGAAAACCTTATGAACTAATAAACTGCAACAGTTTAACCCTAATAAGTAATTGGGAAAATAGATTTAGATCTATATTGAACTGATTTAACTGAATCATTTCTTCCAGCAGTCAAAAAGCTTCCAAGCTACTATTTTGTCTCTAATTTACACAAAACAAAACAAAAATCTACATTTCCTCCTCAATGGTTCATAAAATCAATCATGAGAAATGTTCACCGATCACTTGATAACATTATTTATGGACATTACGTAAAACAACCTTGAAAGAAAAACAATTATCTGGATAATTGCTTCTTCCTCTGAATAAATGTCAAGCGAGTGCTCGTCTTTTCATGGCTTTATGTTCTCAGGAAGAGAAACAAAGAGAGCAAAGATGGCATTAAACTAAACCTGATATATAAACTCAGAACAAGATGCTCAGTCCTACCATACTGGGCAAAAAAACAAACATACTACGAATTGCTGTTAATGATAGAGACCAACGGATTTGTCCGAAATCCTTCACAAATGTAAAAAGTATAATATATTAATAAAATGTTTTAAAGAAAATGACACTAAAAATGAAAGTTGCAGTGCTTTTTGGGTCTTGTGCACCACTAAAGAGTATTGGTACATTAGGTAGTACAGTACATATTGTACATCCTTACCTATCATTGGCAAAATAAAATCAATTACAGGCGTTTGTTACTGTAAATACTGTATATAAAATGATTCACAGTTAAAATCCAACAATTTAGTTTGATTATCTATCTATCATTTCAGAGACATAACCATGTTCTAAAGTTAATAAATTAATTTCTGTTTTTAATGTATTCATCCAAAGTGGTCGTGATTGCAAAGAAGAAAATTGTAATTGTTTAAAAAAAATCAATTTAGGATATTTTTAACAATTCTATGAAATATAGAAACATATACAAACCTATATGACCCTATATATAGTCTTGGAAAGTGGATCAGTACTTTTGCCTTCATCAAAAGGGAAACATCCTGAGATCAATACACACTTGTTAATTATATATACAATATTTATAATATATATATACAGTATATACAGTTTTTATGCTTTTGTGAATCTGTGACATGTCTTGTTTGTTCTGTTGTGCCTGCAATGAGAGTCATTTAAGAGAATAATTTCCCCTCAGACTCGCATCATTTGAACATTGGCATTATTATTTTAACTTAATGTTTCATGTGAAAAGCTCCACGATGTCTCCTCGTCCTTTTATGGAACGTGGCGTTTCTATGGAGGAACCTACAGGGTTCAAAGGTGGTCCCTGTCTCGTTGTCGCTTTGCTTTATTCCTTCTTTCGTTGTGTACCAGGAGAAGCAGCGTTGGCCCCCAGGCTGCAGCACTGATCTCTAGCATTTCCATCCTGCACCATCAGTTGGGGGAAGAGTCATTTACCTCCTCTGCTCCCTTTTTCGTGGGGTTGCTGCTGTGGCAGCATGTGACCAGGGGTCCTCCGGTAATCTCCTTATCTCCAGGGGCCCGCGGGCACTTTACATCGCTTTTTAAATTGTGTTAAACACCAAAGTCCTGGGTTGGAAGCGGAACAAATTCACTTGATGATGCTGTTGCTGAGCTGAATAAACGTCATTGCTCTCTCTGGGTCTGCTGTGTGTCGCGGACGTGTGGCTTTGCAGCCGAAAATTAAATCGAGGCGCAGTGATCCAGTGTGACCCACCTGATGAAGTGACTTTATTATAATTAGTGACTCTGCAACAAAAATGTCAGACCATAAAAGACAACATTTAACCAGAGATATATTTATTAAAGAAAAATAATTATAATCATTATATTATTTTTTATTAATAAGTATTTTATATGGAGTTACAATAGTGACAAGCAAGGAAATGATCTGTGGTGAATGGTTGGTATTAGGAAGCTTCTATAAAGATTTAATTTCAGTGTTTTGCTTCAGTGCAAAGGGACAGATTAACTGAAATCAATAAATCTTATTTTTCTGAAAGAAATAATAAATATATTTAAAATGCTAGCTACAGTTTATATTAAAACTTCTGTTTATTTATGTATATAAAGACACAAGACACAAACTTATAACAATAATAACTTTAACGTTTTTTAAATAATAGAAATTAATGTTTTTTTCTTTTTATGATTACTATTGTTGTTGTTGTTGTTATTATTATTATTAATACTATTAATAGATAAATCAATGTATCAAATTAATTTGTGAATCTCCCTAAAAAAAAAGATGAGAAAACCTTTTTTTTAATTCAAAATTCATCATTAAAAAAAATATATATTATTATTTATCTTTTTTTTTTAAAGTGTCTTCATAAAGTAACAGACTTTGACAGATTCAGTTCTAGTCACTTATATTCTGCTGTGTTTGAGACGAGCCCCCCCAGTGTTGACTTCATCCTTTAGTTTACAATATTGACGTGTTTCAAATAAAACACACATCAATGTCTCCAGGGCGTGACTGTTGTCTTGATCCTTAACATGCAGAAAAATATCCACACAAAAAGCGAATTTACCCCAAAAAAAGTTGCAAAATAATAGCAAAAGCAAGAAGAAGCACAAATTATAATGTTATTATTTAATTGCAATTGATCATATTTGTGGCTAATTATTATTCAACAATGTCACATGATGTTATTTATCGTGTTATTCATTGGAAATGTAATATTCATTTGAAAATTCATAATAAAAATGCAAAAAATGTTGGTTGAAATATTGTTAAAAAAGCCATTTTTTAATCATGGCTTCTTTTACTTTCGCCTGTAGCTGACGTTTACACTTGAACCGAATGACTCATCATCACCTTATTATTTCCACCTAACAAAAGCGTTATCTTTTGTCAAAAATGCCACTCAGTCTATCCAAGTCTTTTTTTTTTTTTTTTCAAAGAGTCGGTCTCTTGACTACAAATGACGCCCGAATGATAATGATTACAATTATGTATTGATTCGCTGGCAGCATTGTTATTGTCGGTCTTTTCCTGGCATAATTGTGTGAATTCAGACAGACTAATTGTAGTAAAGGAGACCAGCTGGACCATCAGTCACAGTCCTCCACGTTTCTGGGCGATGTCACGACTCACCTGGACACGACTCGTCCGTCGGAGGGAGACACGACCGTTTACTTCAATAAAGGTAGTTTTCAAGTCTTATTGGACGTCTTCTAAGTCATCTCGAAACATCTAGACTCTCCCTTAAATAAAAATAAAAAATGCTGATTAATATGATATTTTGTTCTTATAGTTTGAAAGAAACTTTATAATTAGAATAATAAGAAATATAATAATTTCTTTCCTTATTTATTACTCAAATTAAAAGTTCATTTTCATTTTGTGGATGATAAAAATATGATATTTTCAGAGCAATACCCAATTTTTGACTAATTGTATAAATTATTATCTCGGTAGAGAAATTAAATAAATAAATAAATATTACATATATTACAATGATATTATAATAGAACCAGGTTTGGATCGTGGGGCAAAACAAAATGAATAAAGAAAGTTTATTTTATTCTTCACATTTGTTTGTACTTTTTATTTGTATTTAATCTGTATAATTTGGCAAAGCTTGAATGATGTTGTGATTAAAGTAAAGTAAGTAAGTAAGTAAGTAATTTTTATTTATATAGCGCTTTTCCAGACCAGGGTCACAAAGCGCTTAAACAATCAAAACAATATTCAATAAAGTATATTCTTTAAAGATCAAGATAAAACTGATAACACAACAGGAGTTCCAGAAAATCAAGGAAAAGCCTGAACAAATAAAAACATCTTAAGATGTTTCTTGAAGGAGTCAGTAGATCCATCAAGCGCAAAATATACCAGTCCGTGAGAGTGTAAAATTGAAAATATCAGGTGAAAAAACTATTAAATACTTGATCTTTTCCAGTCGTACGTTCAGTCAAACTGAAGTCCTTCATCTATTCTCTTCATCACGGCATCTGTGCCCGACGACTGTAATTGTTTGGCTGCAAAACTCCAGCTGCCGAGCGGAATGACTCATCGCACAAACGACTCCTCCACGCCGTCCGTGTAATTTGACAGCGTCGGCATAAAGTGGGCGAGTGTCGGGGAGTGTTGTTCAATGGTCCGTGTCATCTGACGTTTGTCAACCTGATGCCACCGGGGCCCATTACCAGCTGTGTGACACATGTACACACACATGTACACACACACACTTCCAGCAGGTTGACTTGACCTCAGTTTACTCTGAGGTCAACTTACTTGAATTATTGTATTTTTCTATTTGTTGTTAACGTTGTTATCATGTGTGGATAATAATGCAAACGTGGGATTAAGAGACATTTACTGCTAAAGGTCCTCCCTTTGAAATATTATCCACACTCGAGGTGACCCTTGTTTTTTGTCTTTATCGCTGTTTTCCACCAGCGAGTTAAATGTCACATCCGATAACTTCACTGTTTCATAAACATAACTCGTGTGTCAGGCTTCATCTTCCCAGCAGGGCTTCAAGATGTCGCCTCTGGAGATCAAATACACACTTTATTTTTATATTTTCCAAGCAAAATGTTAATTTATTTCAAGTGTGAAGAAATATTTGCTCATTGTTACACAAAGTTTGCTCTCTCCAAGTGTCAGTTATCAGAACTTTTCTACTGTTTTTTTATTTTTGTTATTTTGTTCAGCCTTATATTTTAAGAATTAAGATTTAAAAAGTTAAATCATTGCTTATTTCAGAAATATTCAGATTCAATATTTATTTGAGAAGAAAACATTTCAAGAGATGGGTTAAGTTAAGCTTTCTTGGCCTCAATTATTACGTTAAAACAAAAAATAATCAAGTTTAAGATATTTAGATTGTTTTTCTTTATTTAAACATGTGTATCAAACGTAATCACGTTTAAATAAATGTGTGTATCTCTGTGTTTGTTCTCCTTTACCAAACAATAACTCTGTATTTTCAATTATTGTCAGTCTCTCTGCATTGTTTTACATTGATAATCTCTGTTCCTTATGTTATCTGATGGTCTGATGAAGCTTCATGAAGCAGTTTCATGTTGTTTACAGGTCAGTAGGTGGCGCCATCAGTTTAAAAATGATGTTTCATTAGAACAGTTGCAGTAGATTTCTTATCCCATTACCCAACTAACCTAGCAACCCTAAATCAATGCGGGATGTCCGATAATGACACATATCGTCAGCGTAGTCACATTTATATTTCTGAGAATCAACTGTATTTTTATTAAATCATGTTTAACGAACGCAAGTTTAATATTTTTCAACTAAAAAAGAGCAAAAAGATTAAATCTTTATTAAAACAGATATACAGCCATTCATGTGTATTTCTAAAAAAAACGATGTTAATGATATTTTTCTTTTAAGACATTAAACCTTGTTCTTATTTATGAGGCACGTCTTTTTAAAGAAGCTTTACATAACATTATGAAGTGAGTTTACGAGCTATAAAACCATCTCCTCGGATCCCTGACTCAGCATCTTCCCCTGCCCTCGCCCGTCCCGACATAAATGCTGGGAAGTGAACCGCTCGCTCAAAACCATTTTCTTCCAGAAACCAACCCAAATCCGGTCGTGATATTGTCGTCCCCGCCCTCCAGCGGTGACACGACGGCAGCTGAGGAGAAGTCCAAATTAGATTTACCTTTTCTTAATGGGCCCCTGTCAAGCCTGCAGCCTCGGGGCCCCTGCTGCAGCGGCGTGATGGCTAGAGCCTCAGATAGACCTCATCGCAGGTGTTGCTCCTTCTCACGTGATGTAACTCGATCTACAAGTGAGGAATGATCGTTTAAAACCAGACCTAAAGTCATTATTGAAACAAGAGGTTTTGTCGACTAAACAGCAACAAATATGGCACGGAAATGATTCCCGTGTTGACGTAGTTTTCTAGTCAAAAAGTCCTTTCTGATGGATTTATGGGATTAATGTAGCGAGAAAAACGTCCTCTGAAAAATCCTTCACTGTCCAGATTAAAGAAGTTCGGTGTCAAAAATTGTGACGCTTAGATTATAGAGCGAGCGCTCATCTATATTCCGTAAAGGTGTGCTACGTAATTCTCCGGGACACGGTTATTTTGGGTGTTTGAAGGTGTTTATTTATGGAAGTAGGAACAGATGACAGGTTATGATTAAATGGTTCTTTGTTGAGGGTGAAAGTAAATCACACTTTAAAAGCGGAAAACATCAAGCCGCGTAAATGACTTGGTGACTTTGTGGTTCTGATTCGACACACACTGTGGGTAATGGCTGCAGCTGCTTCAGTGTCGCTGCTTTTTTATTTTTTATTGTTACAGTCAGTGCGTTTGTGTGAGTCTGTCTGATTACGGTGTACAGATAGGCCATTAGCCATGCGTTCGAAATGGGAGCAGCTTAATGGACGACAAAGGATGCAGGGTCAGGATGAGTCGCACACGTCGTCCTCTCCTTTCCGGTCACATCGATAGTTCCATCTGGGAGTCGGACCACTTCATTCACAAAACCAATACCCCGGTGGAATGAGCCCAGGAGACGCGCAGCTGCTACGTGTTCAATCGACGGAAAAACAAGTGCTATCATGATCCAATCCAATAAGATACTGTTGTTTTCAACCTTTTTTTTTCATAATCCTGTGCTTGCATTGGATGAAAGTAAGTTATGAAATAATAAAATTCAAAAGTGAATTTACTTACATTGATCAAACAGAAACAGGAAGTACCTCTTTATCCAGAGCTGTCATTTGCACATTCCGCCCATCAATGCTCGGAAAATTGAATGATCAATTTGGGAAATGTCAACAGGGTTTAATCATCGGAGATTTCGTTTTTAGCCACTTATTTGTTTTCACAGACATATAAGCCGGAAAATATACAGAATTTTAATGGGTCCTATAAATGTCATATAAAACTTTACACAGGTAAAAAATGAATAATAATGAAGATCAAAAACTATAAATTACAAAGTAATTAACAAAGGTTTTGGTTTATTTTTCACTTCCAATTAAATTAAATGTTTAATTTTTTTTTAGCAATGCTTGGAATTTTAACGATCAATTTGGGAAATTTCAAAAGGATTAAATCATGGAAGATTTTTTTTTTAAACTTATTTCTATTCACAGTCATAGAATTTAGATACGATACAACAAATCAGACAGACTGTAATATAAATAATATTATTTAATTACATTTTAAAACTTGGTATAAATAAAGATTGAGAAAATAAAAAAAATGTATGAATAATGATGATTAAAAAACAATAAATTAATTGACATGACACTGCATTTTATTTGTTGTTTTTTTAAACCTCACATTTATTTAAATTAAATGTTTGTTTGAATTAAATTCTCAGACATTGAATGATCAGTTTGAGAAATGTAAAAAGGTTAAATAACTGGAGATTTAGTTTTGAGCATCGTTTGTTTTCACAGTCATTGAAGCCAGAAATGATACAACAAATGAACAGAGAAACTATAATATAAATAATAATGTTGGGATTTTGAGTATAAATAATGATGCTTAAAAAAACAAACAATAGATTGATTGACAAAGCATTTTTTTTTTGTTTTTAATAAATCCTAATAGCAAATAAATGAATACAATTATTTTACCTATTTGATTTTTTTGTTGACATAAATGAATGCATTTTTCTTGTTAATTAAAATGTATTGCCCCTTGTAATATACATAAATATATATTTAATTATAGTAAATCTGACGAAAATACCTGTGCCTTTATATGATCATCTTTGGATGCGAGATATTTTATTTAAATAAATCGTTTACTCATTAAATTGCGAATCTTACAATTATAATAATACAAAAAGAAGTATGCTAGATTAAGCTGTTTTGTAATGTCAAGATCAGACTTTTTTTATATCTTTATCTGTATTCTTTTATCTTTTCTTACTAATGAATTTCAAAGGCACATCTGTTCTAATATATACTGTATGTCTTAGCTAATAACTGATGAAGTTTACCAGGAGAAAAGCTAGAAAAGTCATTCAATGTACATCGTCACATGAAAAGGTTCTAGATTTTGTTTTGCTCTTGTCGTCATAGAGACTGTGCAAAAGATTGAGGGTAAAGTCACATGATTGAATCTATTTTAGATGGCAACACAATAAAACATTGACCATGCTCGACTAAGAAGAAAAAAAAAAATCATCTGCCTTTTCCACTTTTAAACTCGAGCGTTTTCTGTTTCTAAATCCAGCGTTTGCAGCTCCAGTTTCTCCGACTAAATGCGACACAATCACATTTGATGTTTTACTGTGGGTACAGATCCTCTCTGGTAAATGTCACACTGTGACAGGCACAAAGTCTGGTCACCACAATCCTCCCCTGAGGGGTTCCAGCACTGCCACTTCCTCTCAAGTGTACCATCGAAAACACAAGTATTTGTGCCTTAATCCACGATTCGCGTTGGAGCACGATGTTTAAAAAGGAGCGGGTTACGTAAAATAGATGAGACACTTTGTGTAAGAGCCTCTGATGACATCGACACTGGAGCGTGTTCACTTGTGTTCAATACAAATGTTCAGAGAGTAACATTTCTACACATGAAGACATGACTTGTGAACCAATGGATCAAGATTTGTTTAGCTTTCTACTTAAAAGGCAAATAGTAGATTAATGATCAGACACAAAATGGATTTATTAACTACTATTCTTAGATGTATTTTGTTCAATTTACTACACAGAAATCAATGACCACTTATAAACAACAAGTTGAATTGGAATAATATTGGAATATTTTTATTTCATTTCTAAATGCTATTAATGTAAAATCAATGTTTATATACACATACAAATATGGCTGTTTATGTAATGTATTTTAATATGTACTTCTATTTATTTTTCTTTGCATTGTGTAGTTGTTCGTGCACAAATTGATTGTGCAACAATTTGGTTTGCTTTTAATTGAATTCAATATTTATCAATACTTCTAGTTCTTCCACTTTAACTATAAAAAATACTAATACCTATCTTCTCCATATATCCATATAAAGAAAGAGTAGATTTATTTTATTTACTTGTGTTTTCAGCCTCTAATTCATCGTTCTTTTAAATGAAAATATTAAAAAAGATAAATATGAAAAGCATGTACCGTACTTTGGAGTGACTTTGTGGAGACAGAAGAACAAATCTAAATATTAAAAAGGTACAAAAGAATATTTCTATATGAAAGCATATGGAAGCATATGAATATATATATATAGAAGTATAAGTCTTATATGGAAGAATAAGAGTGATAAATGAGGATGATGATGGATACATCTACAAAAAGAATAGTGTTGATGGTTATATTGTATATACAATATATGTACAGTGGTAATAATAATAAAATAATAATATAAAAGTGTGAGTTTATATTATGTATTTAGGTGGATATATATGCTTAGTACATACATATTTGGCTGTTTGAACAAAGATAGCCAATAACAAGTTGGACATTTTATTTAAAATAACAATAAACTGAACTATTTTTTGGTTGATACTCACCTTACACACGTTAAAACTTCGCTGCACTTTAGACTTAACTTCCTGACATGTTTATATTATGTATTTAGGTGGATATATATTCTTAGTACATACATATTTGGCTGTTTGAAAAAAAAATAGCCAATAACAAGCTGGACATTTTATTTAAAATAACAATAGACGGTACAATTATTTGGTCGATACTCACCTTACACACGTAAAAACTTCGCTGCACTTTAGACTTAACTTCCTGACATGAGAACAAATCTAGTTTGTTGAAAATAACGTGTCAGCATACATGCAACATAGTCTATACTTTCATGGTCATTCAAGTCTATCCTTTCATTTGTTATTCTTTCTTTTCTTCCTAAAATTGATGAACAGAAGTCAAGACAGTCACTTTAATCCTTATCGGGGGTCGCGGGGAGACTGGAGCCTATCCCAGTATCATAGGGCGAGAGGCAGGGGGGACACCCTGGACAGGACGCCACACAAAGACAGACAACCATTCACACACGCACTCATACCTATGGACAATTTACCCCAAGTTATTAATCAACCTCTGTATGTTTTATGACTGTGGGAGGAAACCGGAGTACCCGGAGTAAACCCACGCAACACGGGGAGAACATACAATAACAGAAAATGTCAAAGGAAATTTAAAACATGTGTATTACAGGCGGACTAAGAAAGATTCAAAGCCTGAGAGAACCAAGGTTTCCTCTGGACTTGAATGCATCACAATGTCTTGCCTCACCCGCTGACCAATCAGAGGCCGGCATGCTGCAGCGCGTGTACGCGAGTCCGCGCGTGGGGGTTTATTGAAGACGCGTGAGCTCGTGTTCCGTCCATCTGAACGGTGAGGCCACTGACACAAAGCGAACAAAAAAAACACGCTAAATATTTAGAGACTCGTTTGTCGTGTGACCGGAGGCAGTAGATAACGTGAACCCCTCGCCGGTCATCTGTCCGGGGGTCTTTTAGCTGCGCGTCCCGTGTTGTTATGTCTTCTCCCCCCCCCGCGCTAACAGCTAGCCGCTATTAGCATGTTAAGCTAGCAGCCAGCAAAACCGCTATCAAATAAAAAAACACCGTTTTGTTTTTTGATTAAAATAAATCCTGCTCGGAGCACCACCATATACAATACAATTCCGACCGAATGCCTCGTTGAGTTTTGCTGTTATTTGCTGTTTCGTGATGGAAAATGGTGAAAAGTTGTGTTAGCTAGCACGTTGTTTGCGTGATAGCTGTGTTTCTGACACCGCCCCTGCATTATTTTTTAATCTCCAATCTCTGGTTACTTAAAGTGGTATATTCGTATATACCGTTTAGACTGTATTAGAATTGCGTAAACTGACTGCCAACGTGTGTTAACCGAAAAATGTTAGCATTCACAAATGCTAAGTAAAGGCCGGCTGTCGTTAGCATGTCAATGCGTCATCGGCCTGCGCGTGTCAAACTTGGTATAACATGTTCATCGGTTTGGGATCGAAGACAGCGACGATATGTTTATGTACCGGATTTAAAACGGATTGACAATCGATTCATATTGGCTACATCTGCTATGATGAAGATCTCTAACGGTTTTTATGTGTTTATAACAGACCAAGAACTTGTCACCTGGTCATGGAAGGCAATAAAGGTAAAATAACTTGTTTTCTACTAAACACTCTTTTGTAAAAAACAAACAAACTGTAATCCATATGACCTTAAAGTTCGGCTGATGATAATGTTTTGTCCCGTCATAGCCTGCATTGTTTCACAGGATTTGATGTTTGTATTCTGATTCGGCAGCCTGATTTTAGTTTTTAATTCACTACCTTTTAACAGTGTGGGTCCTCAATTTATCTATTTTTAAGTCATCAAACATAACTGAAGTCACATTTATTTGCAGGTAAAGGAGAAACAGGAATTCAAAATCCATCTGGGCAGGGAGATAAACCCGTTGGCTTCCACCTTCTGGAGAGGTTTGTAGCATTATGTGGCAATATGATATACATCTTTGTACATTTCTCCTTGAGTAGTTCTTGTATTTGTGACGGGCCAATATATTTATTTGTTTTCACCCATTTGATGTGGGATATTGTTTGTCATATTAAAAATGGATGCATTCACACCTAATTTGTATGCAACCTGTATGAAACTGTCAAACATAATTATCACAGTATTCTCTGTCTGTTGCTTCCACAAGGATTGGTTCCAAACCTGCCAGGCAAGTGTTTACTCGTGAATCAGAACCTGTTTTTAAGGGTGGATTTCTCTTGTGTGGGACTATTGTTTTTGACCAACTGCAAAATATATGTTTTAAGATCATGTCAAAACAGTGACGGTAGAGGATTCAGAATTAAAATGTTCCATTTAAAGGTATATCAGTGTGTAGTTTCAGTGCATTTAAAGTTCCTTAATGCTCTTTAAATACAACTGTGAATGTTGAAGTCTAAATTCAAATGTACACTGACAGTTACGCTGATTTCCTGTTACCATTGTAAGTGCTCTACAAATAATTTAATTTACCAAATATTTAAAACAATTACAAATTAATCTCCGTTAAAACAGGCTAATTACAAGATCTTATAAACCCAAAAGTTGATTATAACAAAAAAAAACCACATACATGAATGTTTGAGGGTGTTATTTTTGTATAGAGTGGAGAGAGTATAGATTCTATGCAAATCATTCCCAGTACTGGTGTATACATTTGACTTTCTCTTCGCCAAAAAATGGCAACTTGATATCAAAGGGTCTCTTGAGGGTTTTTTTTGTTCGTCTTGGTCTGACTTTTTACCAGTTGCCACCATTTTCTTCCCACACATTAATTGACCGTGTTTAATGCTTCCTGGTTCGTAGCGTGCTTCCTAAAGCTGTGAAGAGGCGAGTGCACGCTCTGAAGAGGCTACAGCTACAATGTGCCAACATCGAAGCAAAGTTTTATGAAGAGGTCCACGAGCTCGAGAGGAAGTATGCTGCACTCTACCAGCCACATTTTGACCAGGTACCTCCTCTGCTCTTTCTTATTGGCATGTTTTCCCATAATGACTCGTCAATGTATCTGCATTAAGTGTTGCGCGTCTTTCTCGTGGAAACACTTTTGAGTTTAAGTTAAATACTATCGCAACAAGTAGTCATCTGTTCTTTTGTCAGTGGAGGCTATTTCCAGAGCTGGTGACAAGAACCGAGCCGTTCACAGTCGCAGTCTGACGGATGACTGACAGCTGCACACGGCTCGACCACCTGTCGGTGCATGTTGTACATCTGCAGATTGTGGATCAGACATTGATTGTTTTTACACACGTGCCGTCAAGCAACACTCATTTTATTAAAGAGTAATTAAAGATTTCTTGTCTCAGAGGAGAGAAATCGTCACAGGCTCAGTGGAACCCACAGATGAGGAGTGTGAGTGGCACAGCGACAGAGATGAGGAGGAGGAACTAGCTGTAAGTCTGACTTCCTTCACACTTCATTGTGTGTTTTGTAATCTAGCTGTGTAGTAACTTAAGATGTGTATATTTGCTCCACCTGCTTTCTTCTTTAATATTGCATTTTTTAAATGTATTAAGTTTTCTTCTAATGTACCGAATATTATGTAATAATACGTTTGTTTTTATTACTCTTAGGAGGGAATCAAGGAAAAGGCCTCAATTGAGGACACAAAAAAAGAGGCGGCGACACCAGAGAGTGACCCTAAAGGCATCCCCGAGTTCTGGCTCACCATTTTCAAAAGTGTGGACATGCTCAGCGACATGCTACAGGTTCATTTCAATTATCTTTTTTCCCACTCGACGTGGTGTTTTATTTCCTAAAGTTTGTTGATTAAATCAACTGTTGACAGGAACACGATGAGCCCATTCTACAGCACCTGAAAGATATTCAAGTCAAGTTCTCCGAGCCAGGGCAGCCCATGGTTGGTACTGAACCGTGGGATTCATTCTGAAGCATTTGTTTTTTGCAAGTCATGTTTTTTCCTCCTCCAGAGTTTCACATTAGAGTTCCACTTTGAGCCCAACGGCTACTTCAACAACGCAGTTCTCACTAAAGTCTATAAGATGAAGTCGGAGCCCGACACGGCCGATCCCTTTTCGTTCGAGGGCCCAGAGATCGTGGACTGTGAAGGGTACGGCGACGGAACATTTAAACACCTGGACATTTTGCTCTGCCACGCTCGTGACCGTCTGGTGATCTTCTCTCCGCAGCTGTCAGATCGACTGGCACAAAGGGAAGGACGTGACTGTGAAAACTATTAAGAAGAAGCAGAAGCATAAAGGCCGCGGCACCGTTCGCACCGTGACCAAGCAGGTTCCCAACGACTCATTCTTCAACTTTTTCAACCCTATCAAAGGTGAGTAATAATGGTTGCTGCAATGAGCTAAACTCCCCTATAGGTGGCGCCAAATATCAACCCTTAAAGTTCTCGCCGTCAGAGTCGACTCGTTTTCTTTCGCTATTTCTAAGACGATGTGTTCTTGCTATAGATTAATTTGCGTTATATGACGACTGTCATCCACAAACTTAATATTTGACTCAAAATATTATGTTATACTTTGTATTGAATTAAATTCTTGACCTTTGTGTGGCATCTGGTCTAAGTGGGGCAGCAAACATTCAACGAGGCAGACATGTCCGGACTCCCGTCTTTGACCTCAGCGCGCAACAAATATCGCCCGGCCGGTTCCATCTTGCCTCGACTTATGACCGGCATCTAAAAATAGATCCGTTTTAAGTGTGCTTTGAGGCGTGGCTGCTCAGAGGTGGGACGCCCTTTGGGTATTGAGCCATCATCCACTTGACATTTCAGCAACTGTATTTATGTCATAACTTCCCAGAGTTTGAGTTATAGTGAACTCGAGGTATCTGTTTCTGTTCGTCACCCTTTTCATCCTGTTTGAACGAGTTTGTTTCACTGGCATCACGTCACTCCGGTCGACGTGCTGAGGAGATGTCATTAAGATTAGATAAGGAATGGATGTCAAAGTTTATACAGAGACAACGGTTAAGGGAACTTTGATGGAGTTTGACGCCCCTGATGAATAATCGTAGTTTTTTATTTCACTAAAATAGTCTTGTCATCATAAACGTGTCTCTACTTATAAGTTAAGAATAACTTTTGTAACATTTCCTTCCGTTTATTTTTCAGTTTCACCAGACGGTGAATTGGTGAGCACATCTTCCCTCCTTACTTACTGTAAATAATCTTCTCCCATGACGCATATTTTCAACCCTGTTGTCGCGCCTCCACAGGACGAGGACTCGGAGTTCACTCTAGCCACAGACTTTGAGATCGGTCACTTTTTCCGCGAGAGAATAGTTCCCAGAGCTGTGCTGTATTTCACTGGAGAAGCCCTGGAGGACGACGAGAGTGTGAGTGACATTAGACAAACTCTGACAAGTTGAACTGCCTGATTGACCAAATGATTTTATTTTTGTCCCAAATCGCAGTTTGAGGAGGAGGAGATGGACGAAGGCGACGAGGTTCGTAGTCGTATTTCTCCGCACGTTTTGTGAGCGCGGACATATGAACTGACGTCTGAATCTGCAGGAGGGAGACGAGGAGGGAGACGAAGATGACGACGACGACGAGGGAGATGCTGATCCCACGGTGAGTCGACGTTTCTCTTCTCAGTGCAAACCTTCAGTAGATGCAACGGCTCTCGTGTCTCGGATCAGACGCGACATTTGAACGTCGATCGACGTGTGTGTTCCCGAGGAAGGTCTCGTGTGAGACGCGTCAGCTGCTTCTAAGGGTGGAGCGCCTGTGAAATGATAGACTCGAGTATGTCGAGCGATCGACGAGATCGTAACGGCGACTGTTCCGTAGCCAAACGCTGGAGGGAGCGGTCGGTGATTCCTGGGCTTAAGAGTCTTGAGAAAAAGCATGTGGCTGTAGAGGAAGTTGACAAGATGAGAATCCCTGTCGTGATTCTGGCAAAATCATAGATGACCTCCGTGTTTGTTGAGCGATGATTAATTTGTCCTTTCCCTGTCTCCCCCCTTGGACTCCCCCCGCCCCGCCCCCCATCACAGGCGTAAACATTTTCACCCATGCATTTGTAGGTAAGGGAGAACAAACCCCTAGATGAGCTCCATCCTTTTATCCTTCCTTCTCTCTCTCCGATCACGCTTCTAGCCGAAGGTGGTTTTTTTTCTCTCCCTCTTGTCTTCCTCTCCTCACCCTCACTCTAACGTCCCCCGCTGTCAATCCAGGTTAACTTTCGTCACCTTCCTCCTCCTCCTCCTCCTGCTGCTCCTCCTGCTCCTGGTGAACCTCCTGCCGTCCTCCTCCCTAACCTCTCGTCTTCCTTCTCCGCAGAAAGAGCAACCTCAGCCTGCAGAATGCAAACAGCAGTAGCCACGCCCACCGTAGGTGCCGGAGACCTGCTGCCCGTCTAATCCACATATTCGGCCGATCGGCAAGTTCCCCTCTCTGGCGAACTCTGCCCCCCCTTAAGAACTCGTGAGACGCAATAGAAACGCCATCCAGACTGCGTTTATAATTTGTGCATGACTTGTTTGTTTTTTTTATTTTGTCTTGCATCCATCTCCCCCCCTCCCACCCCCTTTTTTTTGTTTACCTTCATTAAAGACCAGAGGTGAACATTTAGAGTCACATGTGAGCTGCTGAGAAGATCAAAAGGCGAATCCAAGTATAGGAAGAAAAAAAGATCCCATCTTTAGATCTCTCCGGAGGTAAATCAGTTACTCAGGGTTTTTTTATGCCAACAAGCAAAATGTTAGTTTACCAGAAACCTGCTGAACAAAAAATTGACTTCACTGGGGTTTGTTAAGTGTTTTTTTCTTTTGTTATAAATCAATAATGTGTCATTTCATTTAGCTTTTGTTTTTTCGTTCGATATTCAGTGTCATTGGGACTATTTATTCTGGTGTCATGCCGTTGGGTGAAGTGGTGCGTTTTTTTTAGGGAACGCTTGACTGCCGATGATGATGTTGCTGGAACACATTCTGAATTAAATGAGGGCTTGATCTGAAGAGACTCGATGTGCGCGAGAGTCCAGTCGCCGATTCGAGCTTCGTTTGCCAAAATTAAAAAACCGCATCACTTTTTTCTTTTTAACGTTCGCCAATTGTCCTTAACCTTCTTAAACTAACTACCGAGGTTTAAATATACAACGTATTCCGATTAATGTATAATAATCCAGTAGAATGTTTGTGGAAAAAAAAAAAAAAAAAACGACAAATGTAACACATTGCCAATGTATTTTATACTGCTCTCGGTCGTCGCCCGCTCGTCGGCCGCCTCCCGCCTCCTCCCAAAGTACGATTGTAAACGACGACGCACAGAATTCTCCCTGCCACGGTCTTCAAACCTTCAACATTGGCTTGTGTGCAGCGATGGCCTTAACTGGTTCTTATTCACAATTTGTTATCTTTGCAATATTTCTTTTCAATTTGTACAAAGTTAGTTAAGATATTCTATTAAAGTTGTGCAACATGGACAAGTTGTCGGTTTAAGTTCTTTAGTTACTGTGAGGTTTTTGACTTGCAGAAACAGGTATGTTTTCTGCATTATCTTTCACGGTGGAGCTCAAACTTACACATCTTACTGTCACCAAGTAAGTAAGTAATATTTATTTATATAGAGCTTTTCGAGACCAGGGTCACAAAGCGCTTAAACAATCAAAACAATACTCAAAAAGGTACATACTTTAAAGATAAAGATAATACTGAGAACAACACAGGAGTTCGAGAAATTCAAGTAGAAAAGTCATTCAGAACATGCAGTACTAGTTGGGTTTGGGCTTTTTTAAAAGTTTTATTTCAAAAAGCAAATCACTTTATTTAATTTTTGCACTTAATGGGTTTTAGAAAACTGAAAATGCTTCAACATCGATCGTAATTTGCTGCTACACAAAATCACTCTCAGGGAAATTCACGTCATTCTGTATGAAGTCAGGACTTTGGAGTATTCCAAGATGGTCGCACAATGCAGTGAATTCAACACAATTATTTTCTGTGCCAAAAAAAATATCAAAAGGGTTTCAGAGGAGCTTTGGAAGGATTTTAAATGACCATTTTGAAGGATGTTGTGCCAAACTAACTGTTCAAAAGTTTCCACATACATAGGAACTTCCCCAGCTAAAGGTTTGAAATACGAACAATTTAAACTCCCCTATAAATGGGTAAAAAAAAAAAAAAATTAACATTATATACGTTTCTTTAATGTTAATTGTGAACAGATCAAATTCTGTTTTCTTTTTGTGCCAAAAGTAATGCAAAACAAAGCGCTTGAACAATCAAAAGCAATACACTGTTAAAAATGTATACACATTTAAAAACTCTAAACGGCCAAGAAAACATAAGACGAACACATAAGTCCTAGAAAATGAGTAAAATGATAACTAAACCAACTTTCCTGACACTTGTTTCAAATGTTGAAGTCCAAGATGCAGTAAGTCCCTCATGTCCAGGTTTTGAACTTTTTCTGAAATTACTTATTCCTTAGTTGCTCTGAAATCTGGGTGAACGAGAGTTTACCAGAGCGGAGTCCATTATGATGTAATAATGGCTTCACTCCTCGTCCAGCCAGCTGTAATCATGCCAGGCTTTGTTTATACAACGAGTCCCTTGGAGGTGGCGACTTCCGGGATTGATAACACGCAGTGACAAACCTCCATGCTGTACCAATCACAGCAGAGGGGGTGTGGTTATGGAAAACAAGATTTCATTTCCAAAGATTCACTGCAACAAAACAATTTATTGTTATTAAATATAGGTTTTTGCAAAACGGTGAAAAACGATCGTAATTTTCGTATAAAAAAAGGTAATGATTGCCATCAAAGGCCAAGATTGCTGTGTATACAAATATAATTTTCTTGTTATGCATGTAAACAGGATTCCCAAATAAGATGGCATTAATGAAAGAGAAAAAACATCAACCCAATTACCCATTTACTTAAAACATATCGTTTTATTTTTATTTGTTAATCACCATCCTTAGGTAGATTCAAATGTATTAATTAACTTAACTTATATATCCAGCTATTTTACTTCCTTTTCCGTGACTGTCAACGACATTTATTCCACTAAATCTGAAGATCCCAGGATGCCGCTCCACGTGCATCATGTTCCAACAAAGAACTCCAGGACGCAGGAATTGTGCCGCCGCTCTGCCAAACATCAGGCATCACATCCCAAATATCTGAAATTCCAGCGATACAAAGAGCCTGTTCGCTCCTCGCGGTGCATGATGGGAGATAACACTGAGGGTTCTTGATAAGTTAAAGCATCTCAACCTTTTGTATGAAAGAGATATTCTTGATCCATAACCCTTTCCTGTTGTCGTCGTGGAAACAGTAAAGATCACCCAAGACCAGATCCATGAACACTAGAGTCGTTTTGGGTCATTTTAACAGTTTTCTCTCTCTGACTGTATTTTGGGGGGATTTGCTGGAGAACAACATGCTATTCATATTTAGACTGGGATGTGGGCGACTGACGATGTAATCGCAGGAACAAGTGGAGCGATTGTGTCCCGACAGGCGGAAACAGGATTTTGCAGAGTCCAACATGATCCAAAAAATTAATTAAATGTATAAAAGAAATGAGTCATGTGGTCAAAACAACTCAAACTTTCCTAAAACACATGAGAAATCATTTAGTTCAGAGCAGAATGTAAACAGTGACACTAAAGAAGATAAAAGATTTTCTTCTGTATCCGCCACTGTATCCAGGTAGATTTGTTTCTTTATTTAATCTAATAATAATATTAATAAGTTAAGATAGATCATTAAAAAAATATATATTTTTTAATGATATAAAGAGTTTTCGTTGATTGAAGTTATTTCTATTGTGTTAAGGCCATAAAGACATATTGTGGTACATTTTTGTCTTTATTATTCTATAAAAAAAAAAGACTCAAATGAACAAATGTGTTTTTGGTATCCCTTGTGTTGTCTCTGGGTCAAGATGAACGACCTCCCTGGCTTCCATACAGACATATGAAGCGGTGGAGGTCGTTCATCTTGACCCAAAAGCAACACTAAGGATAAAACAACTATTGTTTTCGGACCTCGGGTCACTTTGACCCTGAGGTAACACAAGGGTTGAATTGAAGTTGAAACATTATTAAGTCTTTAAAACAAATTTATTTAAGTAAAAAAAAAAAAAATTTTATCGAGAATGTATTTTCTTAAGGTCCTTTTTATTTAAAAATAATAAAGTAACAAATCTACCTCGACACCAGCGTCTCATCTCCATCCAGCAGGAGGTGAGAAGCTCCAGTGTTTCCTCCTCCAGCTGCAGCTGCTCCTCCTGCTCCTCTTGGCTTCAAGGTGCTGCAGTGAAGCTCAGCTGTGGGAACAAAGTGCGGCTCTGTGGTGCCGCTCGTGTGGTTTGGGAGGCGATGGTACCGACCTTTGCAGGTCGGAAGTGTCGCTGGATTAGATTCCAAAGAGAAGCGAACATCGTTGGTCTTTATGTTGGTCGTCAACACACGCAGCTCTTATAGTCTTATATTAACTTATCTTTACCACCAACTTCCGAAGGAGGTCCCGAACGATCTCAAGAGTGAGGGACCTACGACCCTTACACTCGTCTTCTGAGTGTTGGAAACAGCACTCGCTCTTTGTGGGATTCTGACCTTGAGGAATGACCTTGAGGAATAATGGGACGCAGCCTTAAACTGTATAAGTGATCATTTAGAAATGTTTTTAAAGCTAAGCATAATATTTTATTATTAGTCACGTGTTAGACTCTAAGGATTGTGATTCAAACGACTTTTGATTCAAATGACTCATGATTTAAACGACTTAAGATTCAAATGACTTTTGATTCAAACGACTTGTGATTCAAATGACTCATGATTTAAACGACTTGTGATTCAAATGACTCATGATTCAAACGACTTTAGATTCAAATGACTCATGATTCAAACGACTTGTGATTCAAATGACTCATGATTTAAATGACTTTTGATTCAAATGACTCATGATTCAAACGACTTGTGATTCAAAAATATTTTTACTATTAGTCACGTGTTAGAAGGATTGTAAAAGTTAAGGATGTATTTTTATCTATACAACAGAAATAAAATATATATTTTTAAAGAGATTTATTTTATCTTGTGATGGTCTGATGAAGCTTCATGAAACAGTGTCATGTTGTTTAGAGGTCAGTAGGTGGCACCATCAGTTTAAAAATGATGTGACGTGTCATTAGAACGGTTGTTTCGAAACAAAGGAAAAATTGTGCAGAGACCGCCATCTAGTGGACTCTGAACATAATGACACTGCTTCATGAAGCTTCATGAAACCATCACTCCTTTTATCATCACATTCACATAGTTTTTCTCTTAATGAAATAAGAAAATCACTTTTTTTCTTACTTTTATAACTTCTTGGCCAAAATATTGTTACTTTATATTAATGAAAGATATTTGAATTGATCCCATTTTTTTCATTGATCAACGATCAGAGGATATAATGTGACCCCAGTTTTGTTACATGACCACAATAAGAGCGTTTGTGTGACTCACAACCTCACACAAGTTGTCTGGTTCAGTTTTATCCATTTTAAGGGATTAACATTTGACTCACCGTCCTCAGCACGGAAACCATGTTATGAATAAAGAGTTTGCAGGCGTCGGTCCACGCCTCCGTCTGCAGCGGTGATCTAACGATGGGCATGTTTATACGTAAGTGTGATTGGTTTGACCTGAATCACTCCCTCGCTGGTCCACCTGCAGGTTCAAACAAGAGCGTTCGGTTACACAACCCAGACCAGAATATAATCAAAGATGTGTTTGACTCCAGCCATACTGGTTTATTTGGATTGTCCTCTTTTAGTATTTCCCATCATGGGTGGCTCTGGTCCTCCACCTTAACCTGTTCATCCTCCATCACCAATCAGAAAGCAGCCTGAGGTCACATGCTTGCCTGCAGCTAAACTTTTCCCTTAAACATACAGTACAGTATATGAACACGTCACCATGTAGAATGACCTAAATAACTGAACTCTACTTTCCTCACTAGATATTGTTGGCTTTGTTCCTCCTACGGTCTTTCTATAGCAAAACATTTCAATCATTTTCAATGAGGTATTATCGGTAAAACAAGTCCAGTAAATCGTGGAAAAAGCCATAAAAAACATAAAAACAAAAGCTCAGAAAAGATGATGTTTTGAAATGTATACACTCGGTGACGCATAAAAGTGTTTGAACAAGAGATTAACGGGGTCTTTATTGTTATGTTCCACTTTTATTTTGGTTTTATTTTAATTATTCACTTCCTGTTCTCTTCTTTTCAAATTCCCCCTGCATTTGACTAATGGTCTTTTCTGTTGCCTTTCCAGATTCCCCTTTATTCCTGTTTATTCCCCTGTTCGGTGGACATTTTGGTTTTTGGTTAGAGATATATTGGACTCTGGTTTTCGGTGTGCTGGACTAATGTTATTCTATTTAATGGACTTTGTGTTATTTATTTGAATTGTTCTTTAGTATTCACTACCTATACCGTTATCTGCGATGATCAACATTGTGAGCTGATTATTTTGTTTGGTACAAAGTTTAAAAAAACTGGTATCACAGAAAAAAGAGAACACTAGGAACAATCATAATTTTAAGGTGCTGGTTAAAAAGGCAAACAATGACATATTTGTAATTGTTGTATTTTATTGCTATTTGTTAAGGGGGAACAAAAGTTTGGGGAATTCATAAAGGTTAATGATTCTTACTTATACAGAGACACTCGACACTATTTACAATAGGTCACCCATTCACACGATCACACACTGATGGGAGTAGGCCGCTGCGCAGCTTGCCATTTTACCATTAGGTAGTGATGTGTTGATGAAGCTTCATGAAACAGTGTCATGTTGTTTAGAGGTCAGTAGGTGGCGCCATCGGTTTGTTTCATCAGAACAGTTGTTCAAAACAAAGGAAAATAGTGCAGAGACCGCCATCTAGTGGACTCTGAACATAATGACACTGCTTCATGAAGCTTCATCAGACCATCTCTACCATTAGGAGCAATAAGGTAAACTTTATGACTTAATACAAAAAAATATATCAAAACCTTTCTGTATAGTTGAGACACAAATGTACAGCCCATAATATTGCCAAAACTCAAAAACACAAAAACGTAATCAAAGCTTTTTTTTTTTTCAATTAAAGCTAACTTTTTATATTGAAAATACTATTTTCTAACTATACTATACCATACTATATAACTATGTACTTGAATACCGAAGATAATGAGTACTTTTCAAAATGAATGACGTTATTCAAATAAAACATAAAGCTTTAGTTTGACCTTCCATTAAAGGATTCAACCTAATTCTTCTTCTATTCTCTTAACTTCTCTCAGTCGTGGGAAAGTAGCTCCACACCTGCGTCTGGATTCATGAATGAATTAGTGAGTAAAAACCGGAACAAAGTGTCATCTGATCGACCAGGATCGCGCCGCCTCCATCATTAATCGTGCTTCTGTGCGCAACAGGCTCAAACTGGATTAGTTATGTAAAAGTACACAATACGATTCAGACAACTTGTGAATCACACATCCTGTGCTGAGATCATCCGCCGTTGACCTCGTACCAGAGTCTCACGTAAAATGGCGACAGAAATCTTGAAAATCAAATACTTTGAAGGTCGTCTAGAAGTAGTAAAGTAACACACAAGGAAGGAACAAATACTTGTTACTGACATTTAAACTCATCATCAAGACAAAAAACACTATCGTTTTTTTCTTTTTAGCTGAAAGAAGACACAACTTTCTGGTTTTTACTTTCAGATCTATTCATGGTCAGGCTCCTCCTTACATCACTGATCTGATCCAGCCTTACACCCCAGCTCGGGCTCTGAGGTCTGTGGATCAGAATCTACTTATGGTTCCTGAACACGGTTCAGGACCAGAGGAGAGAAATCTTTTCAGACTATTGCTCCTAAGCTTTGGAACGATCTTCCTCTCTCTGTGTTTGATGATCTACTGACTCCTTTAAGAAACATCTTAAGACGTTTCTATTTCTTCAGGCTTTTCCTTGATTTTCTGGAACTCCTGTTGTGTTATCAGTTTTATCTTGATCTTTAAAATATATACTTTATTGAAAATTTTTTTGGTTGTTTAAGCGCTTTGTGACCCTGGTCTAGAAAAGCTCTATACAAATAAGAATTACTTACTTACTTACTTACAAACTAGAACAAAAAAAAGAAGCAGTGAACCAGATTCATCGGCAGCTGTACCCAAACACTAATATTAAACGTTCTGGTATCTGCTTGCATTGTTAACTAGAGCTTCTTCCTTTTTCCATTTTTTATTTTATTTTATTTTTTTCCGTGGTTTATTGCTCATAAAATGGCCCTCGAACACGTGTGAAAGTCCGAGCGTGTCCGCACTTCCACCGCGGATTAGTTCCTCTTCTATGGAAAGACTGAAGCTTTAGCGTCTAAGCTGCAGCGAAGCGACGCAGACAGTCGAGTGGATGTTGCATTCCTGGCAGGGCGAAGCATCGCAGACCTGCATTCTTGCCGTTCTTCGCGAAGTCATGTTGGCGGAGGAGCCACCGGGCTCTTGTGTCGGAGGAAGTCGCACACCTTTTGTGTTGATGAAAATGATAACAATTACGGATCTGAAGTCGCATTCGTGAAATAGTTTTTGCGGAAAGAATGAAAGTAATTCCAGTAACTGGTTTAATTTGTGTAATTATCTCGTCCTGTGATGATCGTTCACTCTGGCAGAGGAATGTGACGGAGATGATTGAGGGAGGAGGAGAATTCATTTACAGACACACAGATTGATTTCATTTATTTGAATGAAGTTTGTTGTATTTACTGAATTTTTTTTTTTTAATCATATAAAATGTTGCAACTTCTTTTAGACAATTGAAAAAAGTGTTTTTGAATACTTTTAAAAAAGAAAATCTCTACAATCAGGCAAGTAAACAAAAAAAATAAGACAAGTAGCATAAATCCAATACATAAGGGGACGAGTTACACCTCATGACCCTCCAGGTGTTAAAACAACAGCCTATATCAGACCTAGGCCCGGGGGCCACATGCGGCCCTTTGACTGTATTTATGCGGCCCTTGTAATGTCAGAGTATGATCCTGTACAAATGGTTCTAATGCATTAAAAACTGTATTTTGTATTTATTATTCATTTACATTTTCACATTACAACACTGATTTACTTTTTCCAACCTTTTTGTGTGTATTTTTTTTTAGTATATATTAATCCCTCAAAATATGTTCTTAAAGTTAGTTGAACAAATGTTTTGAATTTTTTTTTAATGTATATACAAGAATAAAATTGCAGCTTATTTAGCTTAATAAATGTCACGGCCTAATGACGAATTTCCTTTTTTTTAGGGATTTTCTTGTCTTTCTTTTTGCTCGATGGCCCCTAACAACATTCAGAGAATTTAATGTGGCCCCTGAAGAATTTTAATTGCCCACCCCTGGCCTATATGGACCAAACTCTGGGTCATTTTTGTGCTACACACAAGCTTAAAAAAACTGTTTGTTCGAGATTAAATTTCTTTTTTGGACCTTATTTTTCTCATCAGATTCTCCTATTTTCTCATTTCCGATGGAACGATGACAAAAAGTCAAATAAAAATAAAGGACGTAATAATAAAAAAAACAGACACAGCGTCATATTCAGTGAAGAATTTCCCATCGTAAGCATTGATTCTCGAGTCGACTCGAAAGAATGTTTTTCCTACGTTAAGATTAGGTATATTTTAATTCAATATATTTGGACAATAAATGTGTAAATAAATTAAATCTTACGTTTTTTGAAAAAACAAAAAAAACTATTTAATTGAGATTTAACTACTGTTACCATATACTTAATTGAATGTATTAAAAAGTACTAAATAAGTGAAGTATTGGGATTAAAAGGCAGTCGGAGCCGCACGTGGCTTAAACAGCGTCCACTGAAAGCGGAGAAGCGACTGTGTTGTTACAACGCTGGTTTATGAGCGTGTGCTCGCCGAGTAAACCTATTTCCACAGAGGATTATCAGCTGCTCAAAAATCTTAAGGTGATGCCAGTCAAGTGTGGCGACACGTCTGCGTCCACGTCGGATAAGACACGTGGGATTTTTTCCTTCTCCTTTCTTGCAAATCGGTGAGATTTAACTGCCGCGTTAGATGCTAACAGCGAGCATTGCTAACAATTGCTTTTAATTTATGGTGACCAAATTTGACTAAACGCCATTTTTTTTTCTTCTAAAGTTACATTTAATGTACAACTCTTGACTCCTAGTATAGTCAAGTATATTAAATATTTTTTTCCAATAAAAGATGAAACTCCTGTGACCAATATTCCTATAAATAAATCATAAAAACATACTTTTATGATTGTAATAAATGAGAAAAACATCGTCCCGGGGGATTCTATTCTCACGCCGAGCACGACCACGTTTTGACGCCTCACACGCCGCACCATTTTCATATTTCTTCTAGTTAATCACAGTTCATCCTGTGTGACATTTATGTTTGTCTTCTTCGCCGACGACACTCTTGTGTTGTGTGTGTGTGTTGTGTGTGTGTGTGTGTGTGACGCTCTCATCAGCCATTTGTTCTTTTTCCCACGCTGCAGCATGCCAGCGTGGCCACAGACACACACACACAGGGCTTATCTGAACAATGCTTGGAATAGCTGTGCAGGCTCATCACAAGGGCACGCAACCGGAGAGCAGGAGAGTCGTGTGTGTGTGTGTGTGTTTGTGTGCGCATGCATGTGTGTGTGTGACTTAGACCGAGTCATAAACACGGCCCAGCTGTTACCTGTGAGCTGGGCTGTACTTGTCAGCGGCCCATCAAAGCCAGCTCATCCTCGCTGCTCCCCATTGTTGCTCCTGACTATCTATAGTCGGGAGACCGCGAGAGGCTCTCCTGCGGCTGGATTGACGTAAATAAACATAATGCACATAAACACTCGCTTCACTCCTGCAGCGACGTGCACGGAGCGGATGATTCATTCTGGGTTGCAGAAGTCCTGGAGCGTCCCGACATGGACAGAAACTGCATATATATACCAGGGGTGGGCAATTATAATTCTTCAAGGGGCCACATTAAATGAATGTGAATGTTGTTAGGGGCCGTCGAGCAAAAAGAAAGACGAGAAAATCCCTCAAAAAAGGACATTCGTCATTAGGCCGTGACATTTATTAAGCTGAATAAGCTGCAATTTTATATATATATATATATATATATATATATAGATATTTTGTATAGATGAGTTTTTTTCAAAACATTTCTTCAACTAACTTAAAAAAAATGTTTTGAGGGATTAATATATACTCGAAAAATTACACAGAAGAAAGGAGGGAAAAAGTAAATAAGTGTGAAAATGTAAAATAATAATAAATACAAAATACATTTGTAAATGGATTAGAACCATTTATACATGATCATACTTTGACATTACGAGGGTCGCATAAATACAGTGAAAGGGCCGCATGTGGCCCCCGGGCCACACTTTGCCCAGGTCTGATCTATACTAATATTGTTTATTTATTCATCAGTTAAATTCTGTGATCAACCCATATAGGAAGTTCCTCGCCTCTCACCCCCTGATAGCTGGGACGGTACTACCTCGAGAACCTACAAAAAGAAGAAACGGAAAAAATTAAAAATAATCCTTTTTTGTTTTATTAAAAAACTTTTGACATACTGAACATATTGAAATGGTTTTAATTAATTAATTACTTTCATTTTGTGACATTTTTTTTCTTCAATTTGATACAAAATATTTCTCAGATCTTTCTCTTTTTTAATTTTTTGTTTTCTCTTTGTCATGCTGCAACTTTTCAATCTTTTAATTTTTTTGGAACACACTTTGCGAGGCATCGGAAATTAAATATTCTTCAGTCTGGGTTTTGGGATTGAAAACAACCAGAATAAATCAAATAAAATGTATATTAAACGACATGCATTTTCTCTTCTACTTTTACATAAGTTATTGTATTTACCTACTTGATGTATATTTGATAACACATATCTGTATTTATATATACTTTTTTTTAGCATTTTCATTACATGTCAGTACTTAATATTCTTAAAGCAATTGCATCAAACTTCAACTTTACTTTTATATTGTTGTGTTAAATTGTTAAAATAAATGCAATTCTTATTTCTTGAGTATTGAATATAATGGTTGAAGAAAGATGGTCAACTTAATGTCAAGAAAAACCTTTCTAAGGTAAATAAGAGCTAAAATATAATTTATTATTAGTGGAGAAAGAGGCATGTTGACGTATAAACATTCCACATTAATAAGTTGAAAATGTTGATCTTTCTATTGATAATGTGTAGAAAATTATTGAGAACTTGTTTGGTTTATTTAAATAATGTAATATGAGAAAATATATACATTTAAAATACAATCTTCCAAAACCTACAGTTTAAAAAATAAGCAAAAACCATCCTTTACAATGATATCTGTCTTTAACTCTTTTCTTTTTGGGCTTTTAATGTTAATGTGTCATAAGTGACGGCTTCCCAAATAAAAACAAGTAATGCTGAAAATACTCCATGTATTTAATTTAATTCCATCTGAATTCTTCCAGATGAATTGATAAACATTGATAATCTCACACTAAAAACTGCAGACCAGCAGGGTATTATGGGTAATAATAAAAGCATGTATAGTTAGTGATGCACTTTTTGGTTTAATTATCATTATAATTATCATTTTATGACCAGCAAGCCGAATATATGACTTGCCTTATTTGTCTCTAGGCTCAAGAGTTTGACTCATAACATCCATTAGAAGTTGCTAGAAAAGGTTTGAAGACTCATTTAAACGCTCTCATTACCAAACTGTCCCGGACATCTCGCTCTCTTGTTACCCATGTTCACTTCTGTGAATCACTGTAAACACGTCGTGCCTCGACATGTTCGGCCCACGATTCCGAGTCCTACTGGTCCATCCACCTGCTGTGCCGTCACACCCAGACATCTCCCTGGTCACCCTCCAGCTAACAGATGGGAAAAACAACATTTGTGCACATCCCTCCACTAGAGTGTTTTTAGTGTTGTTTCGTCTGGTTTGTTTTTGGTCTTCAGGAGACATTTTGTAAGAGGACATGAAGTTCAAGACGGTTCCTAAAACAACAACAACAACAACAACGACGACAACACTCCTGCAGGGTTCCAGCCAACACACTCCCTCAGGATACGTTTGTTCTTTCCCACAAAGTACACACACGCAGGTGTAACTGCTGTCAGTCTGTTGGTCATGTGACTCAAAACCTCACCTGCCGTTGATGCTTGTTTGTGTCGGGATGATTCACAGGAAATCATCCCAGTGCATCGTGGGTAAACGGTCAAGGGATTGATTATCATACTTATTATTATAATGTTTTTTAACTGACGGTTTTGTTTAAAGGAGCGGAAATTTACAAAGTCAATAAAGCAACATTTGAACAATTATGTGAGCATTTAGTTGTCGCTACACGTCTTTTAGTTTTACTTGCAAATCTCTCTTAGAGATTTTCATATTATTTATTATTTTCTTTTAATGTTTTCTTTTCGTATTCTTTATTTTTGCAAATGTGTATGGGAGTAGATCAGTGTCTTCAGAATATTGAATAGTTCAATTTAACAGTTTAACCCTTGTGTTATCTCAGGGTCAAGGTGACCCGAAGGCCCGAAAACAAATCAATTTGTGGTATCCCTTGTGTTTTCTCTAGGTCGAGCCTACGCGTCACCTTGACCCTGAGATAACACAAGAGTTAAATGTTAGAAATATATATATATATATATAAATATAAAAATGTTTTTGTTGATTTCAATAATGTCCATTTGTTATTATTGAATATTTGAATTTCTTTATAAAAATGTTTTTTTATTTTTTTATTTTCTATTTGTATTCATTTCCTGCACAGGTCTCGGACACGTACTGATCCAGCAGGTTCTTCTCTGAGTAAACACACAAACTGCAAGAACCAGAATAAATGATCTCTTATACTATTTGTTCATAGTTGAATAAGCCAATAGAAGTTGAGAAAACTTTGGATTTTTTTCTTCCTCACTGCAACATGTATTTGTTTTTGTTAAAAAGTGCAAATATGTGTCTCGTTTTTGTGATAATATTTGAGTATTCTTAAATTTAGCGATGGTCCGATGAAGCTTCATGAAACAGTGTCATTATTTTCAAAGGCCACTAGATGGCTGTCTCTGCACTATTTTCCTTTGTTTTGAACAACTGTTCTAATGAAACATCTCATCGTTTTTAAACTGATGGGCGCCACCTACTGTCCTGTAAACAACATGACACTGTTTCATGAAGCTTCATCAACCCATCATACCCTCTTAATGGCTAAAACACATCAGTGCTTCTTACTTTCACATCCAAAAATCTCATTTCATTTTTCAGGCCCTGGGGTCCAATCAGAGAATGAAAATATTATTTTTTTCATAGGAGTAGGACGTATAATTCAATCAATAACATGTACTTCAAGAGATGAATAAATAAAAAAAGAAAATATTTCAATGAATCAAAATGATTCAATTCAAAAAATTATCTTTGATTAAAGTATTATTTTATTGTGTTTGGGTAATATTATGGGTAGAATATTTGTTTTAATGATTCAGTCCCATTGGGTTTTTTTTATTTAATTAACTTATTTATTGAAAAATTAAAAAAACACATGTACATTACTAGGTTTTTTACTGTCAAAATAAAACCCTTTAAACAAACAACTCAAAGGAAGCGTCCCTACATAATAAAAACGTTTTTCCTTTATTTTTTTTCTGTTTTGTGTCAGACTGGATGAAAATATATTAATATATATCAATATATTTTGAGCCTCTGAATGAAATAACAAAAGAAAAAAAACTTTATTTAAAAAAAAAGTATAAAAGATGTTTATGTTGAATTTTTGGTACAAGAGAACAAACACAGATCAAGCCTCCACATTAAAAGACAACATCGTATCAGCCTTACATCACTGATCTGATCCAGCCTTACACCCCAGCTCGGGCTCTGAGGTCTGTGGATCAGAATCTACTGATGGTTCCTGAACACGGTTCAGGACCAGAGGAGAGAAATCTTTTCAGGCTGTTGCTCCTAAGCTTTGGAACGATCTTCCTCTCTCTTTGCGCTTGATGGATCTACTGACTCATTTAAGAAACATCTTAAGACGTTTTTATTTGTTCAGGCTTTTCCTTGAATTTCTCGAACTCCTGTGTTGTTCTCAGTATTATCTTGATCTTTAAAGTATGTACTTTTTTGAGTATTGTTTTGATTGTTTAAGCGCTTTGTGACCCTGGTCTCGAAAAGCGCTATATAAATAAATATTACTTACTTACTTACATCCTGTCAAAGTTCAGAAAAAACGTTTCGTTCGGCCGGCGACCTTGACCTGCTAAAAGATTTTGACCCCTCGTGTGACTAAGTCTGACACTCCTGTCTTAGCATGAATTGTAAAAATGATACGTTTTATGTTGAAATGAAATGAAATGACAGTTGTCAGTCTGTCAATAGTCTGCCTGCTCACACCTGGCCCTCCTTAGCTAAGCAAATGAGTCTTTGGTATTGACTCACTGATGGACCTGTCTGGTGCTTCAACCACAAGGCCACACACACACACACACACACACACACACACACTGGGAGCACACAGGAAGCAGGAGGTGACGAGGAGGTGCTGCGCCCTGTAACTCAACAGAAGCTGACTTGACTCGACACCAGTGGTTTCCTTGGGGTCGGAGGATTAATTGGGCCTCCTGCTCTGGTGTCGGTCCGCATGAGACTCGTCGCCCGAGGTGACTCACGGTCTCTCCACGAGTCTGAGCGGTGCTGATGTGTGAAGGCTCCCGGGTGGTCCGCCGCCCATGATGGACGGCCCTGACAAAGCAAAGTGGCGCGTGTGCGGCGTCAACACGTATTTTTAGAAGTGGACGGCTAAAAAAAAAAAAAAAGCTCCTCATGTGTGTTGAGGATCGGTGGAGGAACATGTACGGACATCTTTTCCCTGAGACGATAAGAGTCGGTCTCATGACGAGTGATTGTCACGCGTGATCAGGTGGAAGATCTCAGACTGAGTCAGGAGGATGAAAGATCCCGCCTGGTTCAGGTTTTAGGGTCTGATGATGGGAGCGGCAGGTTGTAACAGAGCCGACACACCTGGTCTCCTGAGAGGTTTCAAAGGGCACCTGAACGCTGACTCACGGGCCTTCGGATTGTTCTTTCTGTTTCCTTTACTCGCATCTGGATGGATTCGACTTTGATTTATGGGTTTTACAAATGTGTTTTAATGAAATAAAATATCTCGATAAAATACCTGAATCACATGACTTTAAGATCAAATCTGAAATGTGGAGTTCCTCAGGGCAAGTGATCAGGGCCTTTTGTATTTTCCACCAAATTAGATTTACAAATAATAGCTGTCATCGTAGTGATTGACATCAAGTAAAAATTAAATTTTCTCTTCATATGTTAACAAGATGAAACGTTATTTAATATCTACTTGTATATACTTCGATTTTTTTGTTGTTGTTGAATGCAGCACTTTTAAAATGAAGTCTTCATTCGAATCTCATATCCAACCATACATTAAATCTTCATTATAACATTTCTTGTAAGATCTTATGACTTATTCTCTTTCTTTTTTGAGGGACCAGATTGACTTATCAAGGTATTTATTCCTCCTCATGAGGCTCCTGATGATGAAATGGCGATTAAAGTTGCCGTTTTACTGCTCCTGTGGTAAATGTCTTCCGGATGAGGTCAGTCCAGGTGAACTCTTATCTAATCTATATCATCGGTCTAGATGTCACCGGCGGCTGTTCATTGAAGCCCAGAGCCGCCGAGAAAAGAAAAAATAGATGATGGATTTTGTACCACTAGAGTGAAAACTGGCTCATTATTAGTGAATTGATTATATTTGTCTTGGATTACTTAAGAAAAACTTAACTTCTACTTGATTCATGTAAAATAACAAGATCAACTTCACTTAAATTGAGGACAATACACAACCACAGAAGTATATTATGTCTTGTTTTGTTTCTTTCTAAACTACAGTATATACACGTTGGGTTGGACCAGACCTGGTCAAGGTGCTGCACTTTGACTGTATTTTTGTGGCCCTTGTGAGGTCAAAGATCATGTAAACCTTTTATTTAGTTTTGTAATTATTTCTATTATTCATTAATAATGTCTAAATATGACTATAATTGTTTTTTTAAGAGGTTTTTTCCCCAAATGGTGTGAGTATTTTGCCCCTAAAAATGATTTAGGTGATTTTTTATTTTAAAGTATTTATTGGGAAAAAAAGTGTTTATATTTTTGCTTTATTTTCGCTTGATGGCCCCTCACAACAGTAACTTTTTTTAAATGTGGCCCTTGAATTGAAAAAACACTGGCTTAGACCAAACATGTCCAAAGTAAGTAAGTAAGTAATTTTTATTTATATAGCGCTTTTCCAGACCAGGGTCACAAAGCGCTTAAACAATCAAAACAATATTCAATAAAGTACATACTTTAAAGATCAAGATACAACTGATAACACAACGCCATTAGATTTCATGCTGCCCGCAGTTTTCGTTGTAAACTGTATTATCAAACCAGAGAATGGAGGTTTTATTTTAATGTCAACACAAGAGAAAATCAAAAACAAAATCAAAACCAAATCAAATTTAAAAGCTAAAAGGTTATGAACACTGGAAATGTTTTTCTTCTCTTTCTGTTTGAAGAGGTTGAAGCTTTTATTTTGAAATTCTAATTCACTCTTGGCATGATGTCATTAGTCTGTTCACCCTTCACTTCATCAAACGTGGCCCTCATCTTAAAAAATAAGAAAGTCTGGATGGCCCCGGCTTTAGACTGATCATCAGTTTAAAAGAGGGATTTTCGGGCCCCACATGGTTCCTAATGAATTAGTGAATTTATTATATTTGTCTTGGATTACTTCAGAAAAACATGCTTAACTTCTTCTCGTTTGATGTAAAATAACAATATCAACTTCACTTAAATTGAGGCCAATACACAACCACAGAAGTATATTTTGTCTTGTTTTGTTTCTTTCTAAACTACAGTATATACACGTTGGGTTGGACCAGACCTGCTCAAGGTGCTGCACTTTGACTGTATTTATGTGGCCCTTGTGGGGTCAAAGATCATGTAGAATTTAGTAATTATTTCTATTATTCATTACTAATGTCTAAATATGACTATAATTAGTTTGTCTATAAGAGCTTTTGTCCCCCAATGGTGTGAGTATTTTGCCCCTAAAAATGATTTAGCTGATTATTTTCTTTTGTATTTATTGGAAAAAATGTGTTTATATTTTTGCTTTATTTTCGCTTGTTGGCCCCTCACAACAGTCACTGTATAAAAAGTGGCCCCTGAGGAAATTGAATTGCCAAACCACTGGCTTAGACCAAACATTTCCAAAGTATGGCCATTAGATTTCATGAGAATGGAGGTTTTTTTTTTAATGTCACACAAGAGAAAATAAAAAACAAAATTAAATTAAAGTGAAGCTAAAAAGTTATACACACTGAAAATGTTTTTCTTCTCTTTCTTTTCGAAGAGGTTGGAGCTTTTCTTTTAAAGTTCTAATTCAGATCACCCTTGGCACGATGTGACTGTTTACGTCTGTACTATACTGGCTCCTTCACTTCATCAAATTAGACTGATCCTGAGTTTTAAAAGAGGGATTTCCGGGCCCCACATGGTTCCTGGTATAGGAAGTGGTTTCTTTCAAGTGGCTCAGAAATAAACCCTCGCTTGGGTTTAACATCTGGATATCAAACAAGCCCTTTTTTTTTACTGCACAGTGGGCAAATATTTGTTCAGATCTCCTCGGCGGGGGTTACTAATTAACGTGTCATGAGGGCCACGTTAGGACTTCCTCTCCTTCCACCCACGCTTTGAATGACTCCACGGGCAACTGTTCACGCATTCCCAGCGCAAACTGACGTCAAGTGGGGCGGACCCTGAACCCGGAGGGAGTATATAACCACGCGAGGAGTTTTTCATTCACAAAGAACCACTCTGGATTACTCGAGACTCCCCAACAGCACACGCGCTCCTTCGCTTGGAGGCTCCGAAAAGGGAAACTTTAAAGGAGAGTTGAAAAAATGAAAATGTCAGCCGCCGAGATCACGCAGGTCCTGAAGGAGGGAGAGCTGGAGAAGAGGAGCGACAACCTGCTCCAGTTCTGGAAGAGGAAGACGTGCGTCCTGACCCCGGACAGCCTCAACATCTACGCCGACGCGCAGAAGCGCTCCCGGGGCAAGGAGCTGAAGCTGCGCGCCATCAAGAAGGTGGACTGCGTGGAGAGGACCGGCAAGTTCGTCTACTTCACCATCGTCACCACGGACGACAAGGAGATCGACTTCCGGTGCTCGGGAGAGGAGACCTGTTGGAACGCGGTCATCACCATGGCCGTGATCGACTACCAGAACCGCAAGGCCATCCAGGACTTTAAGACCCGGCAGGACACGGAGAGCGCGTCGCCGGGTCAGCAGGAGAGACGCATGGCGAGGGCGCCGTGAACACCCGCGCACGCACGCACACACAAGCTCCTTATAAGGTGAGACTTCCACCCCTCAAGACTTCAAGAACATAAGAGGCCAAAATAACAATTTAAAAAGCTTTAAATCTATTAAAAAACACACATTTTTAACGTTGTTAATTATGTATTTAAACCTTAGAAATAAAAAAGTTTAATAGAAATGAAAAAAAAAGGATATGTATTATTAATCCGGCATTTATACTGTTTTCATTAAGTTTCTTCTAAAGATAATGAATACTGGTTACATAAAAAATGTAATATCTTACTGTATTTTCCAAGAATATTCTCCACAAATTTTATTTTCTTAATATTTTTTAGTTTTTGACCCCACTTTTCAACCTTCAAATACAAAAACTAATGCCTTCTTGTTGTCCTCCCTCCTCCAGCGCCACTGTGGACCACACAGACACCGGACCAAAAGGAAGACAATGTCCTCCGGTCCAGAGATGAAGGATTGTGGACTGAGTTACAACAAGGACTCTCATCTAAAAAAACAAGAAAATTCAAATGGAACAACAACAAAAAAAGCACATGACAGAGATCTTCAGGACTGAAATGGAGGAAAAAAAGAAGAGTAATCTCTGGAGGAGTTTCTCCCAGGAAAAAAAAATGTTAATTTATTTGTTTGTTACTGGCAAAACATGCCTGTGTTGTTTAAATTATTTTGCAATATTTCAAAGTGTGTAAAGTGTGTATTTATTGTAATAAATGTGTGCAAGATTTTTTTGACATAACTGCCCTGTTGTTATTTTATATTATTTCATTTTATTTAAAAAAAAAATTAGCTAATCCATATGTCTTCTTTGAGCATCATCGTTCCAGTTACGGGGTCTATCAAGAAGACACACCAGAACAGGAAGTAAAACTGCAAATACCTTCTTTTTCAGATTTAAGATCTACAGTATAAAGTCTTCTCACTTACAACAGGATCTTACTAATCTAACTATGCTTTTATTTTACTATATCTCCAACATTATCTATCTATTGGATCATAAATACACATCAATAATCAGCTCTCCAGACACCTTAAGGTCTTCATCCATGGACCTCCTCGATAACTACCACCAGACCGGCCACGAAGGTCGTCCCAGTATCCGGTGACATGCGAGTCAGTAACTCTATAGTCGTCACTCTCGGAGTCTTTTCACCGTCACTAAATGCCAGACGCGCACACTGAAGAGGGAGTGGACGACAGGAAAGCCCCTTCCTTTCTGCTGTCAGGTGGAATGTTGATCTTTATTGTCGCCGCCTGGTTTCCGGGGAGAGTCGTAACTGATAAGCGGCGGATTAACAGACGGCACTTAAAAGACTGAAATGTGCTTCTAAAAACACATCTTAACTACATCAAAGGCGTATTTTCTGGAATTTATCTGAAGTTTTCATATTAATCCGAGACATTCAGGATATTTGAAGTAATGTTGCTTATCAGTGTGACTTTGGAAGAAGTATTTTTACTGCCTTTTTTATGGTGTAGGTGAGAAATAATGAGTGAACACATCTGCATGATCACCACAATAAACCAGACGGTCTTTGAAGGCACCGCCTTATCCTTAATACGTTCAAGACGATTTCCTGTTAAACACATTTGATTTATTTTGAAACATAAAAAGTCAACTATGCTTGTAAATTTAAGTGTGACATTCGTCTTAAGACCCACAGGCCACACCTGGACAATTATATATTACAATAGTGGCGCATGAGCCAGAGACTTCCAACCAATCCACACCCACTCAAACTTAATCTAAGTTCAACTAGTTTAACTTGTGACTGTGAAAGAATGAAGGTCAATGTCCAGATTAACAGAATGAGTTGACATTTGGGCAACATAACATACAAACATTTCAATTCATTTGTTATTATATTTATTTAAAATATATACGGGGCATTTTTTTTGTCACATTTCTTTTAAATTTGAATAGAACTGTGTTGATTTACAAAGTGATAGTTCACCCAAAATTCATTATTTTCTACATGTCGACTAAGTGTTGGTATTATTTTCAGAGTAATCTGTTCCTTTTGTATGTTCATTTTAATGTAGCGACTGATGCTTTCTGATGCTGAAGTTTTCTTTAAATTCAACTTCATCCAAAAAAACATCCAAATACCTCCGTACTGCTCGTCTGTGTTTATTCTGAAAATTTTTTTGAAAAAAAGGTTTATATTTTAAGATTGTTTTTAGTGAACGCTGCTAGGCCAACATCCTACAAAGACAGGATGTACACCGGGTAAATATACACGAGCACTTCCAGTGTAGACTGTAGACCCTTTGATGTGACTCCTGTAGCTAAAATATTTCACTACCTTTTGTTCATACCACAAACCTTTCTTGCTGTTTTCATGAATGACCTTGATAATGAAGTGTCTCTGGCGACACAAAATGTAAGATCAACTAATATTTTTGTTTAATAGTCAAGAGCTGAAATGAGCCTTTACTCTGACACGTCTTTGGCAATGACATCTTAATATTCTAAATTCCACACATTTCATGTCATCTGGAAAACTATTTCAGCCATGATAGTTCCGCAATCCTTGCACTTGGACAAGGTGTGCCCCAAGGCTACGTGCTTGTATCGTTCTCAATCTTTAAAAAAAGTAAGTTTCGCTTCCACAGATAACGCAATAAAGCGTAAAAGATTTAGAAACTAATTCAGCCAATTCCACTTGTTGGAAGAATCCAAACTTTGAGATGTGCCCCATCATTTACGAAAAAAAGCTTAACGTTATGTGTGACTCACAGACTTTGTGCCCGAAGAATAAAAACCTAGTTTCAACCTTGCATAAACGGGTCAAGTCAAAAATATTTGCTAACTTCAGGAGGCCATATTTCACCGCTTCTTTCTTGGGTCACTCATTGCGAAACTGTAAGTAGTTTGTCATTTTTGATAAACTATTTATACTATAACTATTTAATATTAAACTATTTATCCTTTAAACCAAAAATAGTTCCATTGTTACACAATTTACACACTGATCCCTCACATCAAGTCCATTAGCTATTTAAGGATATGATTAGAACAGCCCCATGCAGTATTTGTTCCTAACCTGGAGTCTATTTTTGGTTTATAATGGATAAAGTGTGATTCGGGGGGGCGGGGTGGGGGGGCTTACCTTGACAATGTAGAGCGTAAACGTCAAGTGAGTAACACATTAAAACATTTGTTTCTTGTCCAACTTTTTAATCACAGACTTTTGATTTTGTGTTTCAGTGTCAAAATCTGCTTAAAACTGGTTGACCTTGGCAAAAAATCCTTAAGGCACCAGAAATAATACATTAAAACTTAAATACAGCCAACTAAATCACATAAGGGGCAAAATTATTTGAGTACATTTTAAAAAATATTTTTTCTTAACTGTAATTGAAAGGGAGAATTAGAAAATTTCCTTTAACCTAATTTTTACCGTTAATGGAAGTCTGTATAATTGGGATAACCGACCTCACGTTATAATTGACGTCTGGTCTGTTTTACTATGTCGTCACATCCGCTTCTACTTCGGCCAATGACAAGATGGCTGCGCCCGTTGTACTTGGGATTAAATCTCCGACATTCTCCACCATTATTACAAATCGCCTTGGGTCCACAGGTAATACTTATCCCGTGCAAATGGGGCTATAATCATCATTACAGGTAACCATGTAACACATTAAACTGATTTTGAGCAAACCATCTGACGTGCCACATAAAATGACTTGGCGTGTCAGATTTACACGTCACGCATGAGAGTTTGACACACGTGTCATTAAGATTAAGCAGTTCTGCTACATTTAAGATTTGTTGTGATCGTTGATAAGAGCTTAAGATGACAACGAATGACAGATAAACGAAAATATGATCTGTGATCACCCGGACAGACAACCACACACAACAGGGTAGTTTTTTTCTTGCATCAACATGTGCAAAACATGCACGTATGAAAGGGAAACGCGTTCAGCTGTGACAAGTGTCCGCCCCCCCCCGACATGTGTGATGTGAGCCACAAAAGTCCAGAAGTCAAAGGTGAAAGTGGAGCCGTGGCAGGCGGGAAGTGTGTCGTAAAGTTACAACCCTTCCATCCGCCTCGCACCGCTTTGAAGTGGGATCGAGCTACAATGAACGCATCAAAGTCTCTCCACTGATCTGAGCAGTATTACCGCAGCGGTCGGGCCACCTTTCTAAAAATACTGCGTCACAAATTGGCACCACTATAATCTCCAGCAACACACGAGCGGAGAGACCTCGTCATGCCAAAGGCCACGCTGGAGTAATTTAGGCTGAGCCGCTTGTCACCAGCGCTGCTGCCAACACATCCTGTTTTGGGGGGGTTTAAGGATGCCGCAATCCTCATCCTTTAAATGCCTCGCTTTGAACACAAACCCGGTCGGAGTACACCAAAGTTCCTCTGACGCGGCACTGCAGCATCATCTTCCTCTCATTACGAGCCACAGTGTGAGCTTTGTTTCACTCCGACTGCACTTTTCGAGAGGAAGCGATAAATGAGTGTGTAAGGTCGTGACCTCGACACTCGGGAGGAAGTCCTTGAATACTTGAAATGACAATAAAGTCTCCCTAATGAAAGTGACTTTTAGGATTTATTGTACATACTTCCATCTTTGGAATATCACCCAATTTGAAGGACTGTAATGAGTTTTGAGATGAAGTGGTCAAGAAACCAGTTGTGGGTTCTGTACTGTTCCATTTTCATTGTCAGTATGTGTTCAGAATACATTCAAACATCGTAAAAGCATCATTACCTTCATGAAAATGCTGATAAATGCATACATACACATGCAAACGTACAGTGTCTGAACACTGTCATCAGTGCACAAATGCTCCTTCCCAGATGCAAAACTAATAGACTCAAGGACTCATTCATTACTGGTGCTATTAGATTGTACAATTCTGAGTTTGGGGGAAGAAGTGTAGTGAAAGTATCATGATGTTCTATTCTATGTTAGTCTTTGTATCCTTTGTCTTTTTTTTCTTTCTTTGACCTATGTTCTTTATCTTTAGACTTAGATTGTATCATCTTGTTATTTCTCTTTATTTATCTTTGTTCTTGTTCTCATTTTTATTTTTATTCTTATGATTATGCTGTTTTGCTGTGTCTAATTGGAAAAAAACAATTTAAGTTCTGCCTAACCTAACCTAACCTAGCTATCACAGACACTTTTTTAGTGACATTCCACAAAATTTTGCAAGAGCCAAGTTTCCATACAATGTAAAATTTGAATTGAAATACGAATAGTGTTTACTGCCTGTATGTGGTGACGAGGAAAACACAACCAAACAAATAGGACTTATTTGTTCTTTGAATTTAAACATGTGGTCTTTTTAAATAAACAATAGAAACAGATACTTTTAAAATGGTCATTTTTCTTAACTGTATTGTAAAGGAAACTTTAAGGTGAAGGACGTCTTCAACTGATTGGCGTACTTGCTAGTTTAGTTGGCCTATAACTATTAGCGACGGGTTTACATGTAAAGTCAATAAAGAGGTGCTATTAGCAATGTTACGCTATGTTAGAAAAGCAGGGTCTGTGACACCCCGTAATGCTTTTGATCTATACATAGTTTGATTATTTAATTCTTAATTCTTTAAACATCCTGTGAAATAAAAAACGTCTTAACATCTTTTTTTTTACTGGATTTCCGTTGAAAAAAGAGGGTTATGTCTCAAATAAAGTGTATCTTGTAATTGTTCACAGGTTCAGCGTTTCTTATATAGTGTGAATGGCTTTTTCTAGATGGAATTTTTCAAAAGAAAAGTGAAGATAGCAGCAGTTTTGGTAGAACAACCCAGACAACATGTCAGGAATAAAAAAAAAAAAACGATAGCTCAGGTTACAGGATGATCCAACAGTCTGGACGTGATCTCAGACAACAGTTATGATGAGGTAAGTACAGAGTTATCCATCCTTTTTATTTCAGCACCAGATACATTTCAACGTTGGATTTCCTTCACGTAACAAACGAATGTGTCCCGGCCTCCTGTCTGCTGGATCGCTACATTCCCATCCATCCCATGTGTATCCTGGTTACATCTGCACTTTCATGTGGTCTGGGAATATGAAACCATGATCACAGGAATCTTTTTTTCTACCGCCGCCATTGAAGTGAGCGCGCGCTAGCAAGCTACGGCGGCTTCGCAAAAGTCGCTTGTGGTTTTAATTCAGCAACACAGCAGCCCCCTAAAGTCTCTTTAGTGGATCCAGGCTTTGAATAGAAGCTGCCGACAGAGCCGAGAGGTCTCGATGACCCGCGATGAGTTACTTGAACGCTAATAGTAGCTTCTCACTTCACGTGATGAGCGACTGTAGTCTAATGAACGTTAAAATTAGCTGCGGTGGGTTAAGAAAAGTAACATGAAAGTGACAAAGAACAGACTCTGACAAGACACGCCATTTTCAAGAAGTAAGTAAGTAAGTCATTTTTATTTGTATAGCGCTTTTCCAGACCAGGGTCACAAAGCGCTTAAACAATCAAAACAATATTCAATAAAGTATATACTTTAAAGATCAAGATAAAACTGATAACACAACAGGAGTTCCAGAAAATCAATGAAAAGCCTGAACAAATAAAAATGTCTTAAGATGTTTCTTAAAGGAGTCAGTAGATCCATCAAGCGCAAAGAGAGAGAAAGATTGTTCCAAAGCTTGGGAACAACAGCCTGGAAGGATTTCTCTCCTCTGGTCCTGAACCGTGTGCGAGGAACCATCAGTAGGTTTTGATCCACAGACCTTAGAGCCCGAGCTGGTGTGTAAGGCTGGATCAGATCAGTGATGTAAGGTCTGACCATGAATAGATCTGAAAGTAAGAACCAGAATTTTAAAGTTGATCCTGAAAGAAACTGGAAGCCAGTGAAGAGTTTTAAGGATCGGAGAAATGTGAGTTCTTCTAGTGGAGCGGGTCAGAATTCTCGCTGCAGAGTTCTGAATCAACTGTAGGCGAGACAGATCCTTCTTGTTAAGACATGAAAATAAAGTGTTAGTCCAGACGAGAAGAAACAAACGCATGGATTACAAGCTCCAGATCATGTTCCGACAACATTTTCCTAAGTTTAGAAGACATTACGCGACTCTGCCGCTACACGACGACTCAGGTATGCGTGATGACGCAACACAGCCCCACTTGAACCGGAACCGCGTCTCCATTTTTGATCACTTCCTCCACTTTTTTGGGTCTCAGACTCTGACGCCAGCGTGACACAACATCAGCGTCGTCGTGTAAATACAAAACGACCGAAAACCCAAACAGTGTAGGAAGCAGGATGTTATTGAAGGACAAGAGGAAGCGTGATGCTAACAAACCTCTAAATCTGAGTCGTTCCGGCGCGAGGGAAAAAAAAAAAAGAAGATCGACAGACTCGTCTGACGGGAAGTGACCGTTCTGGTATTTGACGCGGCTCAGGTGAGCGCATACCTGAGCACAAAGGTAGAGCCACCCTTGGAGGATGAGGTCATCCGGTTGGAGCTCCAGCTTCATTGTATGAACGGCACACATTCCACACGCTTGTTCACATGATCGTCACTCAAAACTGAGGTCATCACATTCCCCCCGATCCGGACCGGCGGTTGAATCCATGACACAAAATTCCCCGACTAAAGTGGGCCACGTGTAGTCATGACAGCGGCGTTCGTACACATCTTTTTTTGTTGATTCAGACGGAAACTTAAACGTCACACCAAAAACAGCAGCACATTTGTGTTACATATTAGGTCACAAGTTTCTACAAAGACACAAGGGTGTGAACACGTTGATACACACACTTTCACTGACACATATTTACAGATAAAGTTGTGAGAGCTGTCGACACATTCATACAGAGAAGGACAAAGTCACACAATCACACACCCGGGTCGTGTTGGTGAACATGTGCACACATATGTCAAATGGTCAGCATCTTACACACTTCTACACACATTCATGAATAGTCATGTATTATTAATATTATTAATAATAATAATAATTCAAATACACAACTATTGTATACATGTGACACACAAATGTATAGTCACATATAGACAACTCAGAAACACACACAGCAGACATTCGTTTGAAACCCTAATACACAAAAGGAAGATTTTTGTGTAGGAGTTACTTGGTGGGAATTGTTGTGCGATCCAATAATGTCAAACTCAAACTCAGCTTAAAACAGCTGCTATATTAAGAGCATAAACAGCAAAAATAAATAGTGATTCATAACTTTAGTTCAATGTAAAACAAAAAGAGCTAAAAGTTCATCCCTTTAACTTTTTGTTTCCCTCAATAGAAAAAAAATGCAATGTATACTAAATGAAATAATAAAAGATAGTACAGTAACAATTTCAGCTGTTTCTTTTTTTTTACATTTGAACTTGAACTTCTGAACATTTGAGCTTTATTTTCCTTGATAAATATGTTTTTTCCAATGACATTTTTTCCGTCACTTAAATAAAACTTACTTACTTACTTTCTTTTGGCGGGTCGGCTCTTTTCCGACAGTTATGTCATGTGGCTTCTTCGGAAATCTAACTAGTGATCTCATACCCAAAAATGTTCCCGCTGTCTGCACAACGTCTTACTGTTTCCATGTATGTGTGTTTTAAATTATTTTAATTCAGCTCCATATTTCTACATATATCATCTTCCCAATATACAAAATATATCATTTCTGTTTATTTTTTCTATTTGTGTTAACATTATTATGATTATCAGTTTTAATTTTTACGCATAATGACCTGCTCCTAGTAAGACACATGATCAAATTAATGTTTAGTAAAGATATTTATAGTGGTAAAAATTAAAGGATTTAAAAAAAAAAGAAACATTTTGGTGGTGTTCTTGAGGATGGTAAGGTTTTATTACTCATGAACCCAGCCCTATCCGTAGCTAGCAGAAGAAAATCTGTTGTGACAAAATGTGTGATTGCTCATTGTTTTGGGGTTACTAGGTGTTATCGCTATCATTTTTGATAACTCTAAATACAACCAAGATAACGCCTGATAGAATTTGACGCACAAACGTCTGTATCTTTTCACTTGTTATTTGAGTGAGTCATCACAATTTTGAATCTTTAAAGTTGATGTGAAATGAGCTCCTTGGAAGAGATTAAGCCTGTTGATGGTTATTTAATTACATATTTCCACATCTATATATTAGTTCACTAACCTCTTCCATGTACACAAAACATCTTAAAACATATTTTATTTGTTCAGGCTTTTCCTTAATTTTCTGGAACTCCTGTTGTGTTATCAGTTTTATCTTGCCCTTTAAAGTATATATTTTATTGAGTATTGTTTTGATTGTTTAAGCGCTTTGTGACCCTGGTCTGGAAAAGCGCTCTATAAATACAAATTACTTATTTACTTACTTACATTTATCAATCCTATCCTGTTATATTTCAACATTCATTCCAGCATTTTCCCCTCACTGCCTCTGTTTGCTTCCAAACTGTATGTCCAAAACATTTTATCAACATCAATGGATTCCAGAGGGGAGTCTTTGGTTACCAGCACCTGCGGCAGTGGGCGTGAGAAGAGAAAGACCGGAGCTGATTCCAAAATATTTCAACAGTCTGGAAGGTTAGAGATCTGCGGTAAATGTGTCCGCTGATAATTCACCAACATTTCTTTGACTCGCCCGCGACATGCTGAGAACTGCACGGCCTTGATTTCATCCGAGCAATAAAAAGAACAGCAGAGATCAATGAGTGTGTAACGCTGACTCACAACCATGTGTCGTGTCAAAGGTCGCTGACGATCTCTCACCTGGTTTACAGTAAACGAGTCCAGCTACAGAAAGTGGCGGCAGATACGGAATCATTGAATGAATGAATGATACGATCACTTGGCGTCGCACACTCGATCGGGGCGTGTAGGAATGCGCTGATAAAGAAGATACAACGCTGGCACCGATAGATGAGCGGGAATGACAGGAAACTGAAACACAATTACAAGATGATTCTGGGGAGAAATATGTCTCAGGAAAATTCCCCTGATAGTCACAATGTTCTCATCTGCTTCCAGAGAAGATGTTTGATTCAAAGAAAGAAGTCGTCACAGTTGTCATATCTACGTGTTTGCGGACATGTCGACGATATGAGCTGGTTCTGCCGGTGTGAAGTTTACAGAAGGAGGAGAAGTGACTCATCACGGGAGTGTTATTCCGGTTCGAGGAGTTTAGTCAACACATTAAGTTAAGAGAGCAAATATAAACATTCCTATCGTTGAATTATGGATCCATGAATGAGTAGATCATGACTCGTTTTTTTCCCTCTGATTCTAGCCCCATTGTCCCAGCAGGCCAGGGTGGCACCGGTTGATACATAATTGTTTTATCAAGGGAGGAAGAGAGGAAGAGAGGAAGAGAGTGCAGGCAGGGTGGAGCAGCATCGCTATTGGCTACTTTTGTCCACCATTATCATGGCTGCGTTTGACATAAGTAGCTTCAGCGCATTTTTATTTTACAAAAACTTTTTTACGGAATTCTGCCATACTTTTTGAAAAAAAAAACATCTTTAGCCACGCCCACCAACTGTTTTCCTAATGAAAAATAGAAGTGCAGCTTCTGAGTACTGAATGGTACGTTTTTATGATGATTTTCAGCAGTTATTTATTTGGCTTCTAAAGAGTTTCCAACGCAATTAAATATATATATATTTTTTTTTTATGGATTTTTCCTCAAATAGTATGAGCTTGACTTGATTTTTTAAAAAACAAAAAAACGAATGGGTTAAATTGTCAAAATAAAAAAGGGTTTTGAAAGAAAAAACAAGGTAGAAAAATTATTATTTTGTGTAGACATAATACAATAAATAGACATTACAATTTAAGTTTGGTTTTTCAATTGAGTCAAATATATCCATTTATTGGTTTAGGTTGATTTATTTAAAGGAAAGGTTTTCTAGACAAAAATGTTAAATAAAATATTATTTTTTTGTTGTATTCAATATTAATAATAAAATAAATAGTCTGGTTTCGGTAAGATTATAAAGGAATATATCTATTGAATTTAATTAGAATTTTTGGTACTAAAATACCTCTATAAATCACCCTAGAGTTTGGATGGATGGATGGATGGATGGATGGATGGATGGATGGATGGATGGATGGATGGATGGATGGATGGATGGATGGATGGATGGATGGATGGATGGATGGATGGATGGATGGATGGATGGATGGATGGATGGATGGATGGATGGATGGATGGATGGATGGATGGATGGATGGATGGATGGATGGATAGATAAAATGATAGATAGATAGAATGATGGATGTTCCTGTTCCAGGAAAGTTCTTATGTAGAGAAAAACCTGGTATTTGATTATCATTCTATCTCACTGGGATGTGAAGGAAGTTGAGGTCAAAACATGAATACAAATGATTGTTCTTCGTAGATACAGCCCTGTTGCGACTACGTCAAGATATGTGAGTTCTAAGTTTCACTCGGGTTCAAGATGGAAGAACCAGGTTCGGCGGCAGCGACAGCTGGAAAGTCCCTGTTATGAAGTTTTCACACAAAACATTCCTGCACATTCCCATCTCATGGATTGTTTTCGCCGGTCGGCTCCAGCGATCCGATCACCTCGGCGGTGAGAGACTGACCCGAGAGCAAATGTCCCCATCAATCACACGAGCATAGTTTTGATTTAAAGACACCACAGTGGGTGTTTAACCAGGGTGGAGGCTTTTGTTTTCAGCGTGGGAGAATACAAGTGTAGAGACAAAAAAAAAGGTCATCCAGGACAAGCCATTTTCCAGACATTTAAATGTAAGACACAAATGGACTGAAACAACATCCACCACCATGTCCAAATAAATATACTGAAAATATAAGTATTTATATAGTATCAATGGCTTAATCTTACTAGTGAAATTAATGGATATTTTTGTTTAATTCTGAGCTTATAAGAGAATAAAAGTAGGATTTACGACAATGACACTATTGATCCTACAATTTTGACAGATTTACACATTTTAAAAAAGCTCATAAAATGGACAAAAAAGACCCATATGATCTCAGACAATCAATACAGTGTGTAATACTTCTGTGGTTCTCCATCATCGGATGGAGTTATTGTCGCATGGAAAACCGAGAGTGGCTTCTTTCTAAAGGCTAAATAAGATGATTCAAGATTGAAATATGAGGAAATCCTTCTTTTTTTTTTTAGACTTGAGGGTCTTTCCCAAGAAGCACAATGGTCTTCTCTGTCCACAGGATGCCTCAGAGCTCAAAACACGCTACGGTTGCCACAAATCAAATGAGACAAACAAACGTAAGCATTTCCACAGAGGTACTCATGGTTTGTAGATATTGTTACTGTTAAATATATATAATAACATAAAATAAACCACACAATGGCCTCTTTATGTTTCCTCACTCCTCCCTGTTCCACATGTCATTTTTCACCCCCGACCTTTTGAGATGGTTCCATGTACGTGAAGGAAACTATTACGTGGAAAGTGAGCCCTGGCCGATGCAATAACCTCCTCTAAATGTCAGTAATAGTGAACATGCTCACGCCCAGCTGGATGACAAAAACATACACCGACCTCTGCGACCGGAGAACGCCGACGCACATGTCTGGCTTCAAGCCCCCGTGAGGTTTGTGTTCACGGAGAGGGGGTCCGACGGCTGTGAGCTGTGGGAACTGGGCTTCAAGCGGTTTAGGTTTACAGCCGGGCCGACAAAAGCGCTGGATTGTACACGACAGATCGTGATATTTAAGTCAAGACGGTTTACTTACAGCCAGCCTGTTATATACCGCAGAAGTACTTCTCTGTCTCCTGATGTTGCTGTAATCCTAGTTTATGACTGGAGCCAAGGCAGTAATAAACGATACGGGGTTACGTCATGGAGGCCATTAAAAGAAACCATTTCCACTTTTTTTCAGGACAAGATATTTAAAAATATATTCAAATTAACATATTTACTGCTGATAAATATTTTCCCTCCCCAGCTGTATTTCTTACAATTGTTATTATTTTTTTAACTTTATTGTTAACATTATTAACAATTAATTCTGAATGAACGTGTTTTCTTCTACTATTGTGATCCTATATAGTGAAACTATTTTTCTTTCTTTCTTTCTTTCTTTCTTTCTTTCTTTCTTTCTTTCTTTCTTTCTTTCTTTCTTTCTTTCTTTCTTTCTTTCTTTCTTTCTTTCTTTATCTATTTACCTTAAATGTCACCTCAGTTGATTATGTCGCTGGACACAGTTATTCTAAATGTTCTTTACTTCACGTTCAAGTAGAAATTAAAACACCTTTTTAGGAGTTATTTTGTATTTATTATGCGTTACAGGGTAAAAATAAGTGAAGTTTAATGTACTAACTGCCAAATAGTAGGGTAGTGTATTGGCAAGAATCTGGCGATAGGATACAGGGGCAACGATACGATATATCGTGATACTGTAGTAACAAGGATATATTTGTAGTTTTGTCGAGTACTTGACTCACAAGACCACATGACTCCTGACGAAGTCGTAACTGCTTTCACTGTTATTAAAACCAAACTTTAACCAACCACACTGGGGTCGACTGTATCCTCTCATTCTCAGTATTCACCCGGATTTCATTTATTATTTAGAAGGCTTTGATTACTGATCATTATAATATTTATGAATTATAGTAATGATTTATTGACAATTCATGATCATAATAATTGTAAATAAATAGTTATTAATATTTTATTTAAACTTTATTGAAATAAAAACATAAAAAAATAACTATTGTCAAAATAAAATGTGCTTTAAAAAACAAAACAATTTATATTGAAACTATTGTGTTGAAAAAAAAATCTTGATATATAACTGTATCTATGATCTTACAACCCTACCATAAGGATCAAACAAATATCACATTGTGCGTGACCTTGGCTCCTGCGAGAGTTTGAGTGATGTCACTTTCTCATTAAAATGTCAATCAAAGAAACAGCGTGTTTATACTGGTTAGAACATGTAAGTGTAACAGGGTTTGACATCAGAATAACAATCTAAGCCAAGCTAGCAAGTTCAAAATGTTCTTCACTTTAAATTTAAGTTAAAATCAAAATGTATTTTTATGATTTATTTTATCTTATGTATTATGTGTAACGGGGTAGAATGTAACTTTAATTATCAAATCGAGCAAATCAATATCACATCGTGGGTGACCTTGGCTCCTGCAATGGTTTGAGTGAGAAGCCAGTGGTTTGTTTTTGAAAATTAAATAAAGAGAATCATTTCATGAATTACCAATAATACTAGTAAATCTATAAAATCTAGTTAAAATGAATGTTTCGGGTGGGAGTTTTAGAGGTTTGTTTTTTTTATTTCTTTATTATGTCATTGACAACTCTTCTGCTAACAGTTTGGGTCATTTAAAATACATCTTTACACATTTTTAAAAACAATTTTGAGACATAAATACCACTTATTTGGCAGGATTACTGATATATATATACTAATGTATATGTCTGGCCAGATGAGGCCCTCAGGTTGGGTTTGTCCACCTACGTATAGGGTTGTATTATAGCTGAAGTACTTGACCCGAGCCAAATATTTTCCAAATGTTTTGAAGAAGCTCAGACACACAGAGGCGTCATTCACACGATCCCTTCCTGAAACAAAACTCTTGTCTTCCGTCGACGAGCGGCGACATGTCGGCAATCTGAACCGCAGGACAAGAGGGCAGGGGGTTTTGGGGCGAGGACGTTTTTTTTTTTGAGGTGGGGGCGGAGGCGTCCGGAGCTCGAGGAGTGGGTGGATTATTGGGTAATGAGTCACTCGAGACTCCTTCAAAGTCTCTCCAACTTCCACTCCCTCCCAGCAGAACTCCGACAGGGAGGTCTGCTGGAATCTGGCCGGGGACAAGAAGAGCTGAGTGGGCAGCTCATTTGTGGACAACAGTACTCACACTTACACACACGCCCTTCCACGCTAACCAGGGTTAGCACGGTGCCACGAGGGACGCGACCCCCTCCCACAAAGACCGGCACTGTTGGAGAAATGCAGGGTCTACGTACAGGAAGGTCCTTGTGCGGACTTCATGATCCACTCTGGTGTTTGTTCCTCATCAATGTCATCATTAAAGCGTCTCATCTCTAATGCTCCTGATGATCCGACCACACTGGTGACGATGGTTTAGTGTTTCACGCACCAGCTCCGGATCTCATTTACTGCTGTCGCTCATGACTGGATCACAGGCAGCTGTTGACCAGCATGGAAGATGATGAGCAAAGATGATTTATCTGATCGCTTCTATCAAGAAAACACAGATTCTTTCCCCAAAAAATGCTATTTTGCTTTCATTCCTTTTATGTTAAATATTTGTCTGTGTTTGGGATGTGAGGTAAAAGTGGAACAGTCTGAAGTTGTGACACGAACTGTGGACTGTTGTTCTTCCCGATCAGCTAAGATTAGCTCGTCTTTTGTGTCTCGAGGAGTCAACTAAGGTGGTCCGAGCATCCGATACAGGGGGCCGCCAGGAGGACATCTGATCCAACAAGACCTCCGGACTTCCCTGTAAATCGCTGTGTGACTGAGGAAAGGATTTCCGTAGAGTTGGTATAATCTCGGTTGTATAATGGTGGGGCGTGGTTACTATAGTAACATACGTTTTTACCAAACTTGTAACCTATTATTAACTTTTTTTACATCACACTGCACAATATTATCATCCAACCTCAATCTATTATTCTAACCATATTATTACTTTGCCATATGCTTACTCTATTTTTAACAATCATCCTACCCAGCTTAACATTATATGAATCTTATTTGGAAACCTACTCTCCCTTCTAACAACATAATGAACCTATTTTTACTTGATATATTTAGCTTAATTATACTATACTGTTGACTATATTTCTACCCTCTCTTATGCAACCATTGTCCTGTATGTTTAACACATTTGACAACAACTTATTTTACCACAAGGTAAGTCTTGTATATTACTATTACAATGGTATTCCACAAGGTTCTGTCCTCAGCCCTATTCACTTCATCTTATATCCATTTTCTCCCTTGTTTACTTTACTTACAAATATAATGTCATGTTCTATTGCTATGCAGATGACATCCTGTTGTACCTTTCAAACCTTCTCTCAGCTCCCTCTGTGAGTGGCTGCAAGAAATCTACTCTTGGTTCTCTTCAAACGTCCAGGAATGTAAAAGTTGCCTTTAAATAAAAAATGTTATCATCATATTCATGTAATATTACTCTACATTTAACTTAATTATTACCAAATATGTTTTATATGATTTTTGCTATTACAGTTACTCTCATTTTAGCCCAGTGTTACCCTTTTTATTTTATTTTTTAATAAATAAATATATATATGTTAAACTTTATTAAATCATTGCTATTACTCTCTATTAAAAGCTTCTTTTTTTCAACTTATGCTCTATTATTAAAATTAGACCATATTAAGACAAGATGGATTACCATTTATTAACATAACGGTTGCACCCATTATTCATCCATTTAAACTTTTTTTTTTTAAATCATATATGACCCCTATTATTCACCTCTCTGAGGCTATAATACTTTCAATTCTATTTTCATCACATTTAAAACATTTTCTATCCTTTTTTTTATCACTTTATTACAAAATTACAATATTATTGCCAGGTTAAATCACAATACACTTCATAGTTCTTAGACCGTTTTAATATTACAATTACCTCTTATATTGAAACTCTATTTATTATAACTTTTATTAAGCTATTTTAAAACCATGAAAAAGCCTTCGGTGATACTTTTTATTAATCTATCATGAACATATTTTAACTACATTTATGACCCTATTAGAAGTTTATGCTGCGACCCTTGATTTTTAAATAAAATTTATAAAACTTTTTTTCCCTTCACTAAGACCCTATTAATACACTTAAAGTCAATTATTGACCCGTTTTGTATCCCACAATCATGGTATTATAACCTATTTTACTCGTCACCTGTTTAATGTTAATACAAATAAAATACAGAGTAAAATAAGTAAAAAAAAGTATTTTCAATCTAAATGAGACAAACTTGAGCAGAGAAATCACTCCTCAGGAGGAAGTAAACACGACAGGAGTCGGATCAAACACTCAGATTCCTGGACTAAATTTGGATCCCATTCATCCTCATGAAGTTTCACACATGCTGACAGGGTCAGGAGTCAAACCTCAAGTTACCCTGCAGCCAATAAATTTGTACCATTTTGTCTGGCGGATTGTCAGACGGGCGGGAACCGACGGGACAAGACCTGACACGAGTAAATCTACGAGGAGGCGGCGGCGTCGTCAGGGCAACAAATCAAACCAAGAGCTCAATGACAGAGAAAGTATCCAAAGAAACCACCTCCACAAGACATCATCTCCAGGTACGAGTCACTTCTTCCCGCCCCGGTGATGTTGTGTGTGTGTGTGTGTGTGTGTGAGATGGGAGGTTTCCATGGTAACGGCAGTGAACGCCTTCAATTTGGGAGAAACTTGTGATTCATGTTTTTAATCACAGACTGACTCAAATGGAAACTTAAATTTCAGGTTTTCATCTCCCCAGGAAGGATGAGAGAGAAAATGAATCCACTATTTATACGGTTGTTTCTCAACAGTATGATCACACGCACACCTATTTAAAAACACCAATAAAAATGTGCTTTGTTTTTTTTACTTTTTTGGCAAATCTGAGTATCAAGAGAAAACTCTAAAATAGACAAGTATATACAAAATATTATGTAATGTTAGATTAAAAATTATTATACACTATATGTATACGCCATACTTAAATTAAAAGATAATCAAAATATAAAGTATAAATGACTAGCTTCATCTAAGAGCTTAAACGTTTGAATACACATTCACAATCAATATTTCACTCAGACTGACACACTGTCTCAAGACAAGCTTGGAACAGAAGTAGAAAAATGACACCGGTTAGTTAAACGTCTGTCCGTCTGCTTTTTCACACCTGGGGTCGTGGATCAAAGACCGAGGGGGACACACCCAAAGGGGGGGGGGGGACTGGAAGACGGAAGCTTCCAGCTAAGCAAGAGGGAATTTAGGAAGTTTTCCTGCGGGTGATGAAGACACAAGAACCATGAAAGAGCCATTTGCCCCGGAAGAGATGACCCCCGGGGCGGGAAATTTTCCTTAAATATAGCGATGTTTCTACAGTTCGAGACCGTTTCTCCCGGAGCTATCGACCTGAAGAGCTGCCGACAGAGAGCGCGTCCGATCGATCGGAAAAGCTTGTACTTTGTTTGACTTGGGGAGGCCCATAAACGACCCGTGACACTCTGCATTGACCATTTGTCTCCATAAAGCAAAGTATTAAGACCCGGAAGTGACGGCGTATTGGAGCGACGGAAACGGACTCCAGTTTTGACCCTTTTAAGTACTTAAAATCTTCATATCAATTTATTTAAATTCCACTTTATTCTTGTTGTCAGTATGTGTTGAAGGTTCGACACTATCTGGCAGTCGCACAAAAACCATGTAAACATGACACAGATATTGCCCGCAGGTATCTTCACACTCTACGTTCAGTTTCCCAGGAACAAGACTCAACAAGTCTTCAGTCCCATCTGACCTGTAGCCAAAACAAGCCCGACACACCTCAGTGCAGCTGGAGTCTCACGAGGAAGAAGAAGAAACAATTGAATGGGAGTCAAAAGTCGAAATTAAAAAAGAAAAACAGGTTTAATTCTTATTGATCTTGAAGAAAAAAGTCTCTTACAACTTCACTCTTCTTCTGTGGTTTATAAATAAGCCGCCATAATGGAAAGAGTTGCAATTCATGCTCGTGGACACACGAGAGGTTTTTTATGTTCGGTTGTGTCAAGAAGTCGGGGTTCATTTGTAAGGCGACACACGCAAATGGAGAAAGTGCAAATGGTGTTTGGAAAGGTGAGATTTGACCCCAGGACCTTGTTTGTGGGGGGACAGTACTGAACTATATTTTACAAAAGTCTCCTGGGAAATATATAGAGTTGGCGTTCATGTCTTGAAAATGACATTATTAAACATGACATTTATTTCCTCTAAATTAAACCAAGCTAGAAGTTTCCATGTTAAATTATTATTTATTTATTATATTTATTTAAAGTCTTATTCTACCTTTAACTTTCTTTTCGAATAATAATATATTTTTATTAGACTTTAGACTTTCTTTATTGTCATTGCACACAAAAACACAGCAGTAAAAACGACGAAATTTCGTCACTTGGCAACCGTTTAAAAAACCCAGCATTGGTTGATTGTATAAATGTAAATATTAATAAGTTATAAATAGAGCAATATAATATAAACAGAATAAATAAATGTTTTAAATATTGCATATAATAAATGTATATAAAAGTATAAATATAAATATAACTACGTAGAAAATAGTGCAATATATATATATAAATAGAACAAATAAATAATGTTTTAAATAGTGCATTTAATAGTTATTGTTATATATACTGTAATTGTATGATGTTTACATGTTATATCAGAAAACTAATATCTATATATATGCTGAGGTTTAACTCCCACTACCAGAAATATATATATTTATGTGTGTTATGTGTAATTTAATTTTTAATATATTCTTTATTCTTCTTCTTCTTCAAAGCCCATTTAAGCAGGCACTATAGTCATCATGGTATAAGTATGCTGTATATTCACATAAAGTGTTTAAAGATTGGCAATAAAAAACATAATTCACTTTTAAAACAAAGTGTAAAACTGTCACAAATAACTTTTCCAAACATGTCCATCACACAGATCTTCACAGGCACATGCTATCCATCACTCTTCTCCGCTCAACCCGTGAGAGATTTTCACCTGCTCAGGTTCAACTCCCGGCAGATTGACTGGAGTCCAACCTCTCACATCAGAGCTGTGGCCGAGCGTGTCACAAATGTTTGGCTAACAAGAGGGAGATTGTCGCCTCGACGTCCACTTTAGTCCAGCGACATTTTTTTTCTCCACTTTTTAGTTGCTCACATGAAGAGAACTGGAGACATTAGAAGTTCACAACTGGACTCCCTGAGACTTGTTTAAAAGTAATGTAAGGTTTGAGAAGAATTGGGATTTTGACTTATTTTATATATAAAAATAAATGATATAAACATATATTTTAATTCACATTTTTAAAGAAAATTGTGGATGAATTGCTGATAAACCCAAAAGTTAAAAAAGGAGATAGAAGGCAGAAACAACAGCGCCATCTACCGCTAGAATCGTGACGCTCATATAGTTCACGATCTGGGGAATCAAGGATCCATTTGCGCATGTCCGTTGGATTCAAAACACACAACTTTATTTAAATAGCCAGGTGACAAACCGTCGCTTCGAGTCTCAAAGCGTCGATTTTAAGAAAAATAACAGAGAAATAATTCATCATGTCTTTACATTCTACTGGTATCAATCAAGATAACTATTCATATATTATTTAACAAATCATAAATAAATGTTTTGTGAGACAGAAAATAATGCGATTACTTAAGTTTAACATTTATCTACAAAACATTATTATTTTTTTAATTTCTGATCTTTAAAAAAAAGTTATGAAATAACAAAAAAAAAAGGTTGCTTCATACGAATAGTTTTCTGAAAGTGTCTCAAAAAATATCTGAGATCAAATTTGCCAAAAGAATATGACCAGACTCATTCAGGAATTAAAAAAAAACATCAGTCACGTGATTCCCTCCACGAAGATTTCTCCTTAATTGTTCGCACCTGTGTGATGCGCTGGATTAGCAACACCTGTGCAGGTGAGTTCAGGAGCTCATGGACATGATGTCGTGCTAACAGGTGAGTCCGTCGCTGAGTTTTAAACGTTGTCTGTTGCATGTAAATGACACTGAAAAAAGGGTATTTTTTAGAATAATAATAATAATAATAATAATTTGATTATTTGTAAAAGATTAGGTCGATGAGGCGTTATAAAGCGTTTCAAAACTCTATTGATAATTTTACTCTGAATACTGACACCTGCTGGATCCTACAAATCCCTGCAGGCAATCTAGTTGACAGGCTCGAAACAGACACTTTATGACCTTAGTATATACAAGTCATTGTATTTTATATTGTGTTATTTCATATGTTCATTGAAATCTAAAAATATCTATTTACAGTAAATAAACATTTAAACGTGTATCAAAATGTGATCATGTAAGTGAATGTTTTATGAATGAGGATGCTTGTCGACTGGGATTTTTTAATATATTATATATATATATTCCAAAAAAAAAAAGGCTTTTCCAGAGTTACAAAATTCGGTCTATTTAAGAAATTTCTGTCAAACGAAATTGACATTTAACCTGCAAGGGAAAAAAAAGTATAGTTAACAAATATTTACTTTAAAATGAACTAGAATTAAAAATGGATTAAGTGTAAAATTTAGGAAATTACAGCAATTACCTTATTTTCCAATTCAAGATCAAAATAGTCCTACATTTAGTGGGAGCCAGGTCTATAATTCTTTAGAAACGTAAATGATCTTCGATCCTTTTAGCTATGGAGGACGATACATGACTTGTGTATAAATAAATGTAAAGATGTGTAACTAAATGTTTGGATAAATATCAATATATTATTGAAGATTAACCAGAAGGTTGTCGACTGAAATTGGTGAAGCCCAGACCAGGTCAACGGGATGTTGGATTTTATTAGCTGTGGGAAGAAGCCCAGCAGGAAATATATTACAAAGCAATCCACACGAACATCAACATTACATTGTCCTCACAGTAGTTTAATATATGGCACCGCTGAGGGGCCGCCCTCCGGACCTACTCTGTATGACTCATTTCTGGACACTTCGCCAATACTCCTATAAAATGTTTCCCCATATCTCAGTTGGACCAGAATCTAGGATGTCAGCGACTCAAATTTTTGTCAAGGAATGGTGCTATTTTACTTATAAATACACAAGTTATTAAAAGTATTTAGTCAGCCACCAATTGTGCAAGTTCTCCCACTTAAAATAATGACAGAGGTCTGTAATTTTCTTCACTTCAAATGTGAGAGACAGAATGTGAAAAAAAAAATTCACATTGTAGGATTTTTAAAGAATTTATTTGTAAATTATGGTGGAAAATAAGTATTTGGTCACTTCAAACAAGGAAGATCTCTGGCTCTTTGGTCAATAACAAAAATTCAACTCAGTACTTTGTAATATAACCTTTGTTGGCAATAACAGAGGTCAAACGATTACTATAGGTCTTCACCAGGTTTGCACACACAGTAGCTGGTATTTTGGCCCATTCCTCCATGCAGATCTTCAAGAGCAGTGATGTTTTGGGGCTGTCGCCGAGCAACACGGACTTTCAACTCCCTCCACAGATTTTCTATGGGGTTGAGGTCTGGAGACTGGCTAGGCCACTCCAGGACTTTCAAATGCTTCTTACGGAGCCACTCCTTCGTTGCCCGGGCGGTGTGTTTGGGATCATTGTCATGCTGGAAGACCCAGCCACGTTTCATCTTCAAAGCTCTCACTGATGGAAGGAGGTTTTGGCTCAAAATCTCACGATACATGGCCCTATTCATTCTTTCCTTAACACGGATCAGTCGTCCTGTCCCCTTAGCAGAAAAACAGCCCCAAAGCATGATGTTTCCACCCCCATGCTTCACAGTAGGTCTGGTGTTCTTGGGATGCCAGTTCTTGGGATCTCAGTATTCTTCATCCTCCAAACACGACGAGTTGAGTTTATACCAAAAAGTTCTACTTTGGTTTCATCTGACCACATGACATTCTCCCAATCCTCTGCTGTATCATCCATGTGCCCTCTGGCAAACTTCAGACGGGGCTGGACATGCAATGGCTTAAGCAGGGGGACACGTCTGGCTCTGCAGGATTTGATTCCCTGTCGTTGTAGTGTGTTACTGATGGTAACCTTTGTTACTTTGGTCCCAGCTCTCTGCAGGTCATTCACCAGGTCCCCCCATGTGGTTCTGGGATTTTTGCTCACCGTTCTCATGATCATTTTGACCCCACGGGATGAGATCTTGCGTGGAGCCCCAGATCGAGGGAGATTATCAGTGGTCTTTTATGTCTTCCATTTTCTGATAATTGCTCCCACAGTTGATTTTTTCCACACAAAGCTGCTTGCCTATTGTAGATTCACTCTTCCCAGTCTGGTGCAGGTCTACAATTCTTTTCCTGGTGTCCTTCGACAGCTCTTTGGTCTTGGCCATAGTGGAGTTTGGAGTCTGACTGTTTGAGGCTGTGGACAGGTGTCTTTTATACAGATAACGACTTCAAACGGGTGCCATTAATACAGGTAAGGAGTGGAGGACAGAAGAGCTTCTTAAAGAAGAAGTTACAGGTCTGTGAGAGCCAGAGATCTTCCTTGTTTGAAGTGACCAAATACTTATTTTCCACCATAATTTACAAATAAATTCTTTAAAAATCCTACAATGTGGATTCCTGGATTTCTTTTCACATTCTGTCTCTCACAGTTGAAGTGTACCTATGATGAAAATTACAGACCTCTGTCATCATTTTAAGTGGGAGAACTTGCACAATCGGTGGCTGACTAAATACTTTTTTGCCCCACTGTACATGTTGTAGTTTTGACAGATGCTGAAAATAAATCTTCTTCTTCTTTGAATTGCCAGAGTCCAAACTAGGGATAGACCGATAATTGGCCCGACCGATTATCAGGGCCGATATTCTGTAACATACGAAGTGGTTGATGGTTTTTGGCCATTTTTTTGTCCGAAAATGGAAAAAAATGTCGGAATACTTATCAGACGGACCATGTGAGCGCAAAAAATTGTTGCCCAAATGTGTAAAATGTTGTTTTTTGAAGGCTCGAAAAAAGGTATATTTCGACCAATTTTAAACAGTAAGGTTAATTATAGGCTTTATGGAAAAGTTAGGTTTTAAGATTGTTTTTAAACATAAAGAGGGTGTCTGCTTGAAAACTGAAGGCCCTGGCTCCAAATCTACATTTAGATATTTGTGGTATAACTAATAGATCTGAGTTTAAGGATCGTAAGGTCCTAGAGGGTTGATAAGTTTGGATTAGATATTTAATGTATGTTGGTGCTAGACCATGTAAGGCTTTATAGGTTAAGAGAAGGATTTAAAATTGTATTCTAAATTCTACAGGAAGCCAATGTAAGGAAGAAATGTGTTCGCGCCTCTTAGTCAGGACACGAGCTGCAGAGTTCTGAATGAGCTGAAGAGTTCTGAGAGTCTTTTTAGAACACAATAGTCCAGCCTTTAGGTAACAGCAGCAGCATCTAAAGGAAGGAAGCGCCTGATTTTTGAAATGTTACGAAGGTGGAAGTACGCAGTGCGTGAGATTTGTTTTATGTGCGAGTTAAATGATAAGTCCTCGTCAAAGCAGACACCCAGATTCTTTACAGTGGTGCTAGTAGCAGGAGCAAGTCCTTTATGTAAAGCTAGATCATTAGTTTGATTGTCTGAGATGTTGCGGACCAACTAGTAAAACCTCAGTTTTTCCGAGTTCAGTAGGACGTTTTTGGTCATCCAGGACTTGATATCTGTAATACAGGACTGTAGTTGTGTTAACTGATTTCTTTCATCTGGCTTCATTGACAAGTTGAGTTGGGTGTCATCAGCATAGGATTGGACCAAGAACAGAACCTTGTGGGACACCATAGCTGACCTAAGTGTGTGTCGATGAGAGGTGGTTGACGTGTACATAGTGCGTTGTATCCGACAGGTAAGATTTAAACCAGTTTAGAGCAGTTCCACGTACAGTATGCCTATATGGTTTTCTAGCCTCTGTAGAAGGATTTGGTGTCAACAGTGTCAAATGCGGCACTGAGATCTAGAAGAACAAGAACTGAAACATGGCCCTGATCAGAGGCCATCAGCAGGTCGTTACTTGCCTTTACCAGGGCGGTCTCCGTGCTGTGGTGTTCCCTAAAACCAGACTGAAACACCTCATTGTTCATCGTCATGAAGATAATCACACAGCTGACTTGTTACCACTTTCTCCAAAATTTTTGAAATGAAGACAAGATTAGAGATCGGCCTATAGTTAGAGAGAACCTCTTGATCAAGAGTGGGTTTTTTAAGCAGAGGTTTAATTACTGCAACTTTAAAAATCTGAGGCACATAGCCTGATGTCATTGACAAGTTAATAATGTCAAGTATGAAAGTGCTTAGTAAGGGGAACACTTCTTTAAGTAGCCATGTGGGAATAGTATCGAGAAGACATGTTGTGGACTTTGAGGAGGAAACAACCCGGGACAGCTTTCGAGGACTCACTGGTAAAAAGGAGTCAAAATATAAATCAGTTATAGTGTCTGTGTCCGGTGAAGCTGCTCCGGTTGTATTAGAAGAATCTAGCAGGTCTTTAATCTTTCCTCTAATAGTTACCTTTTTTTAAATTAAAAAAGTTCATGAAATAACTGCTACTGAGATGAGGAGGGATAGACTGATGGCTCTGTGTCAGCCTGGCTACAGTGCTGAATAAGAACTTGGGGTTATTTTTATTTGCTTCTATAAGTAATGAGTAATGGCTAGCTATTGGCTTTCCGAAGAGATGTCTTGTATATTTTTAACTTATCCTGCCAGTCCTGGTAGAATTCATTATGTTTTGATGAACGCCATTTCTTCTCCAATCGTCTAGAATCCTGTTTTAATTTACCCGTTTCCGGAGTATACCAGGGAGCACAACTACTTCCGTTAACGGTCTTTTGAGTTAGTGGTGCAATTAAGTCAAGCGTGTTAGTAACGAGTCTGTAAAACTGCCCACAAAGTTATCAATGTCGGGGTGACTATGGGTAGAGTTTCCTGACACACTGAGGCATTTTACCAACACACAGCAGAGATCCAAGCAGAGAGCAATGTTGGTTAAATTGTTTTACTGTAGTGCTACAGTACATACGTTTTTTTTCATGAAAACATGGGGCATGTTCTCTTTTCTTTTGTACTGAAAAACAAACATAAGTGGCATGTAGAATCCTCACATGGCAGTCAAGTAAAAAAAAAAAGGGAAAACGCTGGACCGAGGAGATTAAAAAGTGGTGCTCACCAGAGTCACAGATCTGGTTTTCTTGTGGTACAACTGTGATGGCTTTCTCGTCAAAACATGCACTTCCTCACACAGTCAGTCCCTCAAAATGTCGACGACCCTGATAAGACCTGGTCCTGACCTGAATCCAAAACCAGGCCTTACTGTACAAAACGGTTTTTAAGCTCCAGGCGGTCCGCGGCACTCGATTGTCACCCCCCTGGTCTACATCCCCATCGTTACATTTCTTGATTAGTCACCAGAGTTACTCGTCCAATAAATACATTCGGAAATCTCTTTTAAAAACACAGACCGTGAGTCAAGACAAATATATACAAATTGGTTGAAAAGAAAAGACAAAATTACAAAGTGTTTACATCTTTAAAAACATTTGAACATGATGTGGACACACAAACTTTTCTCGTCCAAAGCGTCTCTCTCTGCTCGCTTTCCCTTCCACAGCAGGCACACGATTACAAAGACACGCCGGCTCTACACGACCACATCTCTCGGTGTTACGACTAACACACACACACACACACACACACACACAGTGCTCCCTGTAAACAAGAACTCTTTGTCCTTTTTCTAATTCATCTAAATACTGTTTTGGTATGATCTTCGTTTTAAAAGACAAGAATGGACGCGAGCGCACATCGATATATAAAACACAGAATTGCACTGTTAGATGTTCCTTCTCTGCTTTTGTACACGTCGTTCTCCTTTATTTTATTTTTTTGGCTTTAGCATTAAGGCCCAAAATCTGTAGTGAAGGGAGAGTGAAGAACTGCCTGCACAGAAGTGCCCACCGTAGAAGAAAGGTGAACACACACTCACACACACACACACATACATACACGGTATTGCAGGGTGGTATAAAAAAGACACTAAGGAATGATAAAACATCCTCTCTGTCATTCTTTTCACAAATCCATCCTTCTTCATTCATTTATTGAAATTCTTTTTTTTTAGCTACTTCTGCGTCCCTCTTCTGTCAAAAGTGCACGGGTGCCGGTGCTGTTGCAGTCTGGCTTAACTAGGGGGCGCTGTCGCTCTGGGCTAGATGACTCGACAGGCGGCTGTGTTTATTGCTTTGCTGTCCTTTTCGCTCCTCCCGTTGGTCCTCACTGAAGCATCAGTCTGAGATCCGAGCCCCCTCTGCTGATTAGAGTTTGTGCTTGCAGGCGGGATCTGATGCCGGATCAGTGCGAGGGGGGGGGGAGGGAGGGGAGGATGGGGGTACGGTAGTGTCGACTCAGGTGAAGTAGTTGAGGAGGAGCTGAGAGAGGAGCAGGACGGAGAGGATCAGCCAGTGGCGACCGCCGAGCAACGAGCCGTCGTCGTCCGTCCTCTGACGCGACAGCTGTCGACTCAGAGCCAACACGTTTCTGTGGAGGAGATGAATGTCGATTAATGAGTCTATTCGTCACGACGACGAGTCATTGGCGAGATGATCCTCTCGAGTCTCACCTCTGGATGTCCTTCTGGGTTTTCTGGATGGACGTGATTGAAGCCTCGAGGGCGGCGATGTCCTTCACCTCTTTACTGCAGCGAGCACATTGGCTGGGAAATTCTAACAGAGAAAAAGAGGGATGAACTCGGCAAACATTTGGCATCTGGTGTTAATGTTTTATAAATGATATCTTTGATTTTATTTTAAGAATGTAATTCTTACATTAATACAGTTGCACAACATTATATTTTTCTATTTGGAATTTACACTTATTGGACATTAATGCAAAAATCTTTTGTGAACCGAACACATTTTTCACAGTTGAGGTTATTGAACATGCAGACGTCCCTGGATATTATGGATTTGAAAGTTAAAACATCACAACACATTTTCTTAGAAATTCAACAGCGACGAGTACATTTTTATTTTTGTGATGTGTAGACAAACCTGACATTTTTTTACTTAATAAATAATAGCAATAAATGAGATTTTAAATGTATATATTGCATCCTTATTACCATTACTATACATGGTATTGTTATTAAACCATTTTAACAATGTAGTTACTCTACATTCACTTTAATTGTACCTTTGTTTTGCTAGTTTAAACCATAAAAATGCCCTTTATGTTACCTTTGATTAAACTATCATATACATATTTTAACTCCATTTTTACCCCATTTGAAGTATAGATTCACCATAATGAATGTTCTTCTTTTCAACCCTTGATTTCCCATTCAAAGCATGTCTGATGTTCTTTGCCAGTTTTCAATATTACATAATATGCATTTATTATGAAAACAAAACATTTTTGCAGATATTTGAGCTTTTTCTGCGATCAGTTTCTATCTTCCTGTTCAAATATTTCTGATTTCCGAGCGTGATGAACCTGTACCTTCATTGTCGGAGGACTCGTGTGCGGGCTCTGGTGTGGTGCTGCTGCTCTCCGTGTTCTGGCTGCAGCTGGAAGGTTGACTGCTGGCCTTGCGGTGCTTTCCGTTCAGCTCCACCTGAGAGGAACGCGACGTGTAAGAAGAAGCGACGGATATAAATGAGTTTTTTTTTTTTTCCCTCACCTTCTGCTGGTTGACCCAGCTGTGGCTGTACGACAGTCCGTTGTGGCGTCTGCGTCGCTGCCTCTCGTGCGTCTGGATCACGCCGTCCTTCTCGAACTGAACCAAACTTCTCTCTGGATCCCAAGGTTGAACTCTAAAAAGTACGTTCGTCAATCTGTTAGCAAAGACCGACAACGAAACTCGATCGACCAGTCAAGACTCGTACTCGATGTGCTTGTAAGTCCAGTCGCTGGTCAGCAGGTCCTGATGGAACAGTCTAGGGCTCCAGGGTCGGTCTCCTCTCTCTCTGGCCTCCGTCCTCTGGGCTTCTTCCAGGACATACTTCTCCTGAGTTGCACGATTCTGGTCCCGATCCATAATGGCTCTGGTCACATGCTGCCACAGCCTGAGAACGTGGAAGATTCACATTATAATTTGAATCAACTCTTTGTTTAGTGAGTCAATGAAAAGTTTCACCTTTCGGACTCAAACTCTCCCTGCTGGTCTAACTGGACCACTTGTCTCTTCAGCCGGGAGGTTCGGACTTCAGGACTGGGGTTCCACAAAGACTCATTCAGACCTGTGCGCTTCTCTTGAATGAACACTTCGCTGTCCTGCAAACAAACAAAAAAATCACCATCATCATTATACAGCTATTACAAAACATATGCCGTCAATAATTTTTCTGGAAACACCAAAAACTTACCCAGTGTCCGTCGATCGTAGCCGCCAGCTCCTCGGCCACGAAGATCTTCCCGCAGATCTGGTTCACCGAGCAGGCGCCCCCGAGCATGGGCTGTGAGGACGGACAGAAAATGCTCAACATCAAACCGAAACCTTCATTTCAATCACATTTCAGTTTTACCTTGAGTTTAAATTCCAGCTCAGCGAAACACTTGGTCTTCTCACACTCTATGGTCACCTTCCCTCCCAGCTCCAGAGTCATGGTGCCGTACAGGATCCCTACGAAAGACAACCAGACATTATAGATCTAACATCAAGATCATGAACTTTGATAAAAGATTTAATATTTAGGTGTAAAAATGTAAGAATTTAAAACGATATACAGAAGGAAGTCAAACAGTTTCACTTTCTAGAATCATATTAAATGTGAAACCAGTGTAATAGTCTTAACATTCAGTTCTCAATCAACATGTGACCTCGAAAAAAACATACCTTTGCAGTGAGCGTAGGGCATGGTGATGACGTACTCCTCATCTCTGCTGAGGAAGAGCAGCCGAGCTTTACCGTCCAGAATAGCAGAGAGCGAGTTTCCTGGTCACGGAGAGAGCAGACGTTCATACACAAGCAGATCATAGAAGAAGAAAAGGATTAAGTATTTACAAGACTAAAACATATTTTTCCCCAAAATATTATGAGAAGTTCAACAAGGGAGTGTTGCTCAGACAGACACATTTAAGCAAGTCTTATCATGAACTTAAATATTTGAGGTTTGGAGTCCAGCCCCACGTCATTTGTTCCTCACTCCCCCCCCCCCCCTAGCGTTAGAAGCTTGTAATTGCAAGGTCATGGAAACCGCAGCAGCTGCCAGTCTGCATGTGCGTCTGTTTACAAAAACATTAAGTAAGGCTTTTGTTGGAGTGGTTTTCCATTTCCATTCCAAAACATCAAACTGTCATTTAGCTATTATGGAAATAAATACATGTCTGTATAGTTTTATAGCATAGATAGTAACCATTAAAGTAAAACGTTTTTTTAGGAAAGTCATTGCTATGAAGTGCACAGAATCCGCCCAGACACTCGAACAAAATACTGTTCAAATGTTACATATTGCTCCTTTAATAGTAAATATTAGTCCATACCATAGAACTTGGACTTGGCCAAGATGCTCCCGCTGATGCAAAAACCATCTTTTCTATTGCAAACATAAAAGGCAGAGATTGGCGGATGGTGGGACACCTGGAAGAGTGGGAATAAAACAGTTGATCAGATACCTCCACCGCACCCTCGTTATCCAGCATAAAGACATGAACAAGTTGATGAACATTTTATTAACCTGTTCTGCAATGTAGAAGGTGCAGCTGTTGCTTTCGGGATGGAGCCAGCAGCAGCGAAATGTTTCTCCAAGGATCGGGTTGTAAGGCTTTTTTAGACCCTGAAAGGATAAAAATACCGCACTCGCATCAACAGAATCTAAAATAAGCACAAAGACTCCGCGATGATCAGAGCAATGTGATGGAAATCTATCGAGGACGAGACATGGTAAACCATCTTTATGCAAACGTACCTTTGGCTTTTTGTAAAAGCCAGACAGGTACCACCGCAGAACCTGTTTAATGCGGCCATACGCACTCTCCTCTATCACCGCCCTTTTTAGAAGGAGACACAGAAAGAGTTAGGAATGGAACAAACAAAGAAAACTGTGTAGAGTAAAAATAAGTACTGACTGTGACAGCAGGTCAGCGTGATAGTAGTAGTCAGACAGTTTGTCCAGGAAAGATCGAGGCTCAAGTATGAATGTAGGAAGCACCACTTTGGAGAGGTCCATACCAGGCCTCAGCTGTTTCAGCAGACCCCAGATCAGACCCTTGTTTTCCTCCGACACCGTGTCCACCAGTGACGCCTCGCCAGCCTAAAAAAAACAAAACAAAAAACAAGCCGTCAACACTCAGGCTGTAGATGAATAGAAGCGATGAAGACCTGACTTGAGGGGGGACTCACCTCCGCCATCTCCTCTGCGCCCTGCTCCATGTACGCCGTGGCCTGCGAAACGGGAGACAGCTCGTCCGATTGGTCCATGTCGCTCTCCTCCGTCAGCCGCCCGCCGTTCTCATTGGCCGTCGTGTCCCAGTCGTCGTGGGTCTCGCGCTCAGACTTGTCTGAAAAGCCGTCATGGTCCATGTGGTGATTTCCGAGTACCCCGCTCTCGTTCAACCTGCAGTGGGGAGGAGTACACTTGTTTTAAGGTCATACCTTGGATGACCATAGTAAAAGATGTTTGACCAGAATTGTGAGTAAATGATAAGAGAAACATTTTTTACGGAAACAAATTTGAAACGACTATAATGCAAAAAACCAAGGTTAAGCTTTAAACACTTTTACTTTCACATAAATTCAATTAAAGTGCGCAACGTTGATCTTTCTTTTTTCCTCCAAAGAAAAATAAAGACAGTCTGAACGAGGTTACTATGGCAACGATATTTCCTGTTAAAGAGAATCAACTGAAAAAGACGAGAGCAGTAAGCAAATTAATGGCCCGGGGGCCAAAACTGGGCCGCCAAATAATTTCTGTGGCCCGCCGCATGATTAGATCACAAACACAGTAGACCGTTATTCATGTTTGGATTGCGAATTATTAAGACACCAGTGTTTGTGTAATTAATTCATAAGAAAGATTAAATTGTTTGTTTGGTTCATTCCTTCATTTTCTAGCAACTAGAGGCTTTTCTTCTATCCCTTGTGTCGTCTCTGGGTCAAGGTGAACGACCTCCCTGGCTTCCAAAAATACATATGCAGTGGTAGAGGTCGTTCACCTTGACCCAGAGACGACACAAGGGATACCACACACACTTTTGTTAACCGGGCTTTGGGTCACCTTGACCCTAAAATAACGCCAGGAGTAATAAAAAGCATGTATGGATCTAAAGTTACTAAACGACAACATCCCATATTACAGGAAAGTCATGATGGACAGTTGAAAGGTAAATGACTGTAAATAAATGAATAAATAAAATTCATATCCATGAGAGAAACCAATGATATAATGTCATATTTAAAGAATCTAACTGTCAAAAATCAACAAAGCTCAAAAACAACAGGGATTTAGATGGTTTGAAGTTGTTTAAAAAATCGTTATCAATGACAAAGTGGGGCTTACTCGTCAACGACGGAGAATAAAACATGGATTAAGGAACATCCTTCCATCAGAAAATAACAAAAATGGCAATAAACTAAATGAGTTAAATAATGTTAAATTAAAAAAAAAACACACATTTGGTTTAGTTTTGTGGAAACCGAAGTGATTGACAAACCAGAAAAGTGACATTCCTGCACTGTATATCTTCGCTAATCCACTCACACGGTTTAACTCAAACACACCCTGGAACAAAGCAGCTCCTCAAACACGTATAGAAACGATTGTTTAGCAAAAACATTGACATTACCAGGTCAGTAGCACAGTCTGTTCTCTCCCTCTCCAGTGTAGAAAGACAAAAACCTCCCTCCGAGCTCTAAAGACTGCAGCTCTGTCTCCTCAAATGTTGCACACCTGCTTCTGGAATTTGCATTAGGAGCGAGCGTTGATCACAGAGGCGTTGATGTTGTCTCTTGTAAGGCGGCGAGTGCTTTACATTCTACTCTATCTTCCTGCTATGCAGCTAGTCAGGTGATCTAATGGGGCTGCTGCAATTGGTTGACAAGGAACGGAGGAGGAGAGAAGGAGGGGCAAAAAGATATGGTTGGATAAGTTTATGGATTTAAGTGACACATGTTTGGAGTGTTCTCTAAAGGTTGAACATGATAATTGTTTGTTATTTACTTAGCTCAAAATGCAGCTAAAACAAGAAAATCTTAAGCTATTCATTAATTAATTAACCTCGAATATAGTTTCAGGCACTAAATTGAACTAAACTCATACAGTAGCCACAGCCTTCTTTAAAGACAATTGAGGAACCCAGTTCTTTCTTTTTTGTACAGATATTGAAGCAAAAACATGCACCATTTTGTCATTATCATTATTAATATGCAACATTTTCTTTAATAAGTTGTTTTTCTTTTTATTTAGAACGTATATCTACAACGTTTTGGAACTTTCTAGCTATGTTTGTTATTTTGTGGAGAGCCGGTGAGTGTCATGTGACCACCAAACTGCTTTACAGCAGCGGGACAGAGGCGGTATTTTCATAAGGAATACTGAGAGTTGAAGTTAAAGGAATTTAAAGCAGAAAACTACACACCAAGAGCATTTATCTAATTTTATAAACAAAATTGCAGACAGTAAAATGGCAACCGCTAAGCTCCACTACAGCTTTACTGACACTAGGGGGAGCCAGAAACACTAACTAACGAAACTACGTATAAGCCTTCTAAAATCATTGAAAATGATTGAGAATTAAATAAAACTATAAACAATTATATTTATTTCCTATTTTACCTTTTCATTTCATGAATAATGAAAAAACAGAGGAATGAAACAAACCGTTTTCATGGCCAGGAAACAACACAACACTTGAAACCAAGTAAATAGTGCACACCTATAATATACATTAGAATTTAAAGCGCTACTTTTTTCTTTCATTTCACAATGCTATAATAATAATCAAAGTCAACATAAGGAGCTATTGAAATTATTACATGATTCTTTTCATGAAGAGCAATTCCTTGCACCAAGTCATTCCCATTCTCATTAAACAGACATTTAATTCCCCACATTACTTACATTTCTAACTGTGCCCTGCCTCATGTTTGACCTCAGCAATTACCTGTGCACTCTCAGGTGGCAAACATCATTTAAAAAATGTCTTCCGTTTAAAAAGCCCTTTCATCCTTCATCAATCTGACGCATCAACGTTGACCAGAAGGTGCTGCTTGATTATAATGGGGCGAGTGAGCTGTTACGAAAGACGATGTTTAGAAATATGCCTTAGTAGATGATGTCAGAAAGATCGCAACGTGTCACACCCAACGCCTCTTTTGCAACATTATAACTAGTTTCAAACGTCCCTGTTCTCATTAGTTACACAAAAATGGAAAGATTGTACAGCAAAGATGAATTTCCACACTGCATAGTTTGGGGTTTTTGACAGAGAAACTAATGAAAGTCGCATTCCAAACGGCACTTTGACAAATGTTCTGACACTCACTGTAGCAGCTCTGCATCGGTGAGCGTGGCAGACTGGAGGAGGTGAAGAATATGGGAAGACTCTGGAGATGTGGCAATATCTCCCTCCCTCCCTGATTTGGCAGTCAGCTTGTACAGGCTGGAGCAGCTGAGGGCGAGCTCCAAGGCATCCATCCAGCACCGACCTGTGGAGAGACATTGACACATAAGCAGGCGGGAACAATGAGTCTTAATAACATATTTATACAGTTGTTCAATTACCGTCAGACTCTGAGGCAGCTCGGAAGATCAGGTAGTTGCTTGGTAGAGGCTGAGTAATGGAGCCAACATTCTCTCCCTTTGGACCCTGAACACATAAAAACAATATGAAGCCAAGCAGAAACACGATTTGGGGTTTGAATAAATTAAACGAACGATACCTTAACGGCCCAGATGGATTTGTCGAGTGGATGATAGAGTTTGAAACAGAACCCATCCTTCTTTGAGGGCCTTTCGATCAGCTTGCATGCATTTAGAAGGACCGTGCCCACCCAATGGTCTACCTTCGGGGTCTTGTATATCAGGAGAACCCCAGGCTTCAGGGTGCACCATAGTTTAGTCCAGCTCTTTAAAGAGCCACGAATCTAAATAAATAAAAGATGGATGTGTTTTTTTTTTTCCAAGTTGCCAAAAAACATTATTGTATATCGATCCACTTTACCTTTAGCCAGTTAGCCATGATGACAACACTCGGATCTTTTAGTGCACTGAACAATTCTCTCGCTGCTCGTTTCTTCTCTTGTCTGTAATTCTGCTTTTGGACCTGAAAAACAAATCAGAGCCACGGATTAACATCGAGGGTTTATTTCAATCCACTAGAGGGCAGCATGCGCTAACTGATTGTACCCAGCGTTTTTTGATTACGACCATCAATGTGGTCAATTAAACTTGGAAAAACAAGAAATTAATAGAAAACAAGCTTTGTCAATGAACTGTGGACGTGTTGTAGTTAAACAGATGTCCGTGTGTATTAATAATTACCAACCGTGTTTAGCACCTGGCGTTCTAAAAAAATAAATCACAATCACTTGTTTTGGAAAACTATGTTCACCTTAAGGGACTCCTTCCGAGCCAGCTTCTCCGTTGGGGAGGGGCATTCTTTTTCAAGTCCATTAAACATCTTGGACTCCGACTGAAGGAGTAAGAAGAGCATGTCAAACATTACTAAAGAATATTTAGCTTACAAACCTGAACATTGTCTCAAGACTAAACCCCCTTCAAAACCTGTTGGATTTCCAACATTAAACTCAAACCTAAAAACATGACGGCGTTAAATGAGATTGATAGAAGTTAAATTTATGAGCAACAGCTGACAGTGTCCAGTCGAGCAGCAGTTGGTTGGACAGTTGTGGCAACAAAGTAATTGTCTTATTTTGGATACAAAGTCAAGAGCGCACTGACTTCCTAGCTCAGTGTTTTTTTTACATTGTATCAAATTAAATGTCGAAATAACTCAAAACATTATTTTATTTTTCTGTTTGCGTGCATGAACAGGACAAAAAAAATGCGGCCCTGCCTATTTAGATAAACAGGAAAAGTGGGAGGTGGGAAGAAACAGGAAGAGCAAATGAAAACAACATGGAATGATTCAGTAATGAAGCAATAATAGATTATTCCAATCAAGATAAAAGGAAACATCGATATCAGCTCAGGGAGGAGGCGGCGGCGTCGGGTCAATAAAACGACTGCCAAATAATTTAGCTATTCTAGTTCCCACTATAAAATGGACTGGTTTTTTTTGGGCTAAAAACAGAAGACTGATTACATCTGAAGAATCTTTTCACTGAAACAGAAGCTCCCTTTGCTAGTCTGTATCCCTTTGATTAGCAATGCTGCCAAGTTAACAAAATGAAGGCAGGTCATCCAAAGTTTGGGGATTTCTCAGTCCCTCTGCAAGACTGTGTTGCACTTCAATTCTCATCAAACGAAGGGAAATTCCGAAATAGATAAACACACATTCTCATTAATTTCTTAGTTTAACTGCCATCTTTTAAGCTGTGTAAACAGGAAGTAACTGTGGTTTTTGGTGTATGTCAGCTGTGCATCCTTCTTTGGTGTTAGCCACAACTATGTTTCTATTGGTTACATGAAAGGAGCTCATCTGGGTGGGTGGGGGTTGAGCACAGTATAACTAGCAATTCAATTTTGTTTCGGGTTCTAGAAATGTAGTTTACAGGTATGAAAAAAAGATAAGAACCAGGGAAATAGTTTGAGCAACATGATTTCAACGCTAACTGACTTTAAAACACATGCAATAAAAGAGGAAATTAGTCAAACATGCAAGGCCGGACAATTTGTTTTTACATTAACTGGTCAAATTTGGGTCTCGTTTCTACAAACAAACCCTGCCTGGACTTGTTTAAAGTAAACATTATCTATCAAACTGATGGACGTGGAAACAAGTCCTGCTTTTGGCAGCGAGTAGAGACTCAGAAAACATGATTAACTGAAGAGGAAAACACACATGAGCTCACTCGGTCAATAAGTTGACGTGAGCGGTGAAGGAATTGGTCAATCGGTATCACTGTTCCTACCTTGCTGCCTGGAGACAGGGCAGGACTAAGTTCATTACTCAGCATGGAGAGGCTGTGTCTGTCTGTCTCACTGCCTGGAGGAAAAACCCACAGCACACACAAACACATAAACTTAGCTGGCCTCATAACAGAAGGCGATAAAGGCCGAAAAGCTCGATTTTTAATTGTCAAGCCACACTCTTGTGTTACCTGGGCTGATGTTGTACAGGTCGTCATCACCTCCGTAGGACAAGTTTCGGGTGAGGGAGCGCGTGTCGATTTTGGGTGGGGAAGTGGCATTAGGGCACAGAGAAAACCTCCGATGGAACAGATTCTCCTCCTTCATCCTGGCCACCTGCTCGCCCTCTGCAACATAAAAGACACGATCAGCGATCACGAAACAGCAGCAACGATACAAAATATTATGATATATTGCGACTCCGTAAGAACAAGGATATATTTGTAGTACTGTCCAAATACTTGACTCTGGTGTTGCAGAATTTACGGACCACATGACTCTTGGCGAACTGTTTTCATTTGTTTTTAAACCAAAATATGTCCAAATATCAGCTGTAAAAGCTGATGTAGTCAACTGTATCCTCTTGTCCTTAGTAATTGCTGGGATCTCGCAGAATTTCACTTTTCATTTAGCTGTGGAGGACATAATAACAGCTGCCACCAAGTTTAATTGCAACACAAAAATGAACAAACTAAATATTTGCATGTAAATTGTTAGTAAAAAAATATATATATATTTTAGTTTGTACACACTTTTTTGGAATGTAAACCATAAAATAACTAAGATGAAAATAAAACATTTTTTAAAGGCCAAACAATTAATTAATAAACAATACAAATTAGAAAAATTGATACAGTGCTGTTAAATACTAATACATTATTCTGTAGAAAAAATGTGATTTGATACTTGCAGCCCAAATTAAAACATCTAACGTGATAGCGACTAAAAAACCTTCATCAAAGTACCCCACTGAAAACATAAAATGGGACAGACTTTTTTTTTTTTTTTTAAATGCCAACATGCTTTAGTCCACTGTCCTTTCCTGGCACAAAAGCCCTCCAGACACAAAGTAAAAAAAAACAAAAAACACAATCTCTCTTATCTCCACTCAATTATCTCCAATCACTCCATCTGCCACTGCTTTCTTCAATCCAAGCTTTGCACTGACATGACTCGTGTTTCCAAGGATCAGTGCTTTAAATGATAACACAGCATCCACCTCCTTCCATCCAGTGTATCCATTAGACCTTCTGGACCCCCGCAGCTACACCCATTCGAGCGCTAACAAAGACCTACTGTAAGACAACATGTCAGCATGTCTACATAATGACACTGTTCTCCGCCGTGACATGCGGTTCCGACTTCACATTGTCCGCGGATATGACGGGGAGGACTCGCTGCTTTTCTTTTTCCCGCGAGGAGACGATTTCGTAGATAACTGCTGACTAACGCTGCACGGCCACAACTTCGTTTTAATCATTGAAGCACTGCGCCCGAAACACCGCAGTTGCTTTTGACATTTACATCATATACGCACGGAGAGGGAACTAATAAGATGCACATCTTATTGAGGGCAAGCGCGGCCCCTGCTGATGCGAGCAGGATTAAGTTGTGGCTCTGCAGCATCATGTTGTCACTTGTTCTTTACTAATTTAGAGCGAGTGCAAATGTATCCTCTTCTGACCGGGGAACCAATGAAGACGAGTTTATTCTTAGTGCGATCCTAAAGTATCCGGATATTGCGAATTAATGAATGAATGAATGAATGAAACTGTAGAAAAGAAACAATCTACCTCTGACAAAGTATTTCCTCCTACACCCCCTGAATTATAAACATCCAAGAATTGTCTTACATAACCTCGATTCAAGGATATTTTCAGAACGACTCATTTCTTCAAACTCCCACGTTATTCAACTCCGCGGCTGGAGTGGGCTGTTTCAGTTGTAAACAATTGATTTATATTGGTTTAAAATAGCATTTAATGCACGAGAAAAGGAAAGCGGTCCAATCTAAAGACCGCTTTACTCCCCTCCCATGCTTCCACCTCACGTCCCTGTGTGAACCTCCGGAATCTTGATTCCTTTCTCCAATTTCCCGCTGTATACGTCCAGACGAGCTTCTTGTTTATTACTTCAGGGAGGAAGCATTGAGTGTCTCAATTATGAACATAAATGAAAGATGCACTATTGCAAAAAAGGAGGATTATTTGGTCTAAAAACATACCTAAAATTGCTATGGGGTAGTGCCCATAGGGTAACATATGAAAAAACACGTAGCTATACTGTTAAATGTAGAAAGTAAACAATGTCTGTGCATGTATGTGTGTAGTCAAGGGGTGGAAGGACAGAGGGACGACAAACATTACTGGTAGATGCATGTTGATATATTGCTCCTTACAGTGGAAGCCTTAGGGAGGATCACATAATTGCTCAGACATACGCAGACCCACGCAGAAAAGTGTTCACAGCTGCGTCTCACAGCTGCAGGACGGATGCTGAGTATGAGCGCGTTACGTAGTGCAGACCACACAAGGGTGCGGCATCCTTGCCTTTATGAGGGTTGTACTGGAGGCAGCAGCCCAGTTAATATGTCATTTACTGTGGGACCAACTAGGAAAGCACTTCTTTATTTTCAAAGATTTAGGTGGACATGTTTTTCGGACTTCTTACAGTGTTCCAAATAATTCAGTATAAGTTTACCAACCACCAGTCTCTGCACAACAGGGGTATTCAATTTGAGGTCCAGGATGACATTCTGTGACACTCTATTTATTGTGAGTTTTTATGAGAGCAGGCAGGGCAAGGTTCACCGTTTTGTTCAACGTCAAATAAAATAACGTATAAAATTTGGTTTTAAAAAAGGCCCAGATTCACTGTGAAACCACACCATATTCTATAAAACATTAGACATCAAGATATTGATCAAAATTGTCAAAGATGCCATATAATCTTACCCATTTTATTCAATTACTTCAGTTTTATGCATGACATACAAAAAAAAAACGGCTTTGTTGAACAGTGTTTTAAACATTTCTAACATCTCTAAAACACATTTTGTAAGAATGTACTGAGGCCATCAACATATATATTGGTAAGTGCTGAATACATAACATTGAGCTGCCTTTTTAAAGACATTCTATTGATATATGTAAAAACCACTTTCCACACTTGTGTAAGCCTAATCCCACAGTCACGGTACACAAGAGCTCAGTCAATATTTTCACAGAGATATCAACCTCTTGTTGAATAGATAACAGTTGAATAGCAGACCCAGTACAGTCAAAAACACACATTTCCGTGTCAAATATTAACCTTGAACTCTGGGTAGGGACGTGGATAAAACAACAATAACAAACTGGCTGACCGAAAATTACCTTCTAGAGGGGTGAGCAAGTAACTCAGCAGTCACATGGTGCATTATACCTTTCACGATCAGTACTCCAACAGTGCAGAAACACTGAAAGGCGAGACCGGTTTAAGAGGCACAACATAGTGGATTTTTTTTTTTAAAGGGAAAATTATACAGTACCGGCCAAAAAGTTGGACACACCTAAAAGGCCCATTCAAAGTTTTTGCTATTTCTCGGTCTAGCCAACCTTCGTTTCTTAAAGTAATGATGGTCACTTGTTTCTCTTAATTTAGCTGTTCGGGTCTGGGTCGTAATTTGAATTCTCACAGTACTGCGCTTCCGTACATAATTCCACATGTATTCATTCATAGTTTCTATGCCTCCAGTGATAATCTACAATCCAAATAGTGATGAAAACAAACAAAACACATCGAATGAAAGGATGTGTCCAAACTTTTGGCCTGTTCTGTATATAAAATGTATAGACATTATTCATTATTACAAAAAAATATTTTGAATTAAATGAAAATAATGATGGATCAAGTATTGTTTTAAATGCAAAAAACCCATTATAAAGCTCAGAAAATTCGAAGATATGGCTAAGCCTTGATGTGCTTCAACGTGTTAGCACTGTAATTTGTGCTCAGCTTGGAAGTGCTGCACGACACTAAAAGCCATCATCAAGCCAGCTGTTCTTAATATGATGGCACAGATTAAGTCCAGACACACTCCCTCGATCCTCGCACCACATTTCTGCTCAATTCACTTGTCTGTTATCCCCCCGCTCCCTCCCCTCCAACGCTGTCTCCAATGACGACAGGACTGATGGATAGTCGTATGACCTACATATACACCAATAGACTCCCGGGCAGTGTAGTGTATGAATTAACAATGAACATGAAAACACCAGTGTTGGTCTGCTCTTGAATGGTGGCTGAATGTGGAAGTAGAGAAACGGAGAGACTGAAGAAGATGCAACCATAGATCATTTCAGTGGCACTTGTGGCTGTTGTTAGCACCATTTAAAATCAAATTTAAAAAGCAAATCGGGTGACAATTGTTGCAATTATTAGAGAAACGAAATATGGGAACGTGTTATACTGTCTTTCGACTGCTACAAAAAGTTCTAGTAATGATATTGCAAATAGAAAAAGGCTCTTAAGGAAACTATGTGTGAAATGATAAATAGGTTTTGATTTTTATTTGCGTATAAGGGTATAATTTTGCGTATAATTTTAAAAATGTGTCAAATGACACAATGGAAAAAACAAGTTAGTGTCAGTGTGTAAAGAAGATTTTTTTTTGTTGGTCACATATTGTGGAAAGGTATAATCCTAAATAAATGCATTAAAACATTAAAAAACACTAATTTGTACAGAACAAAATGTTTATTTTGAGTCATTATTGGATCTAATATTAGAGTCAAGAAGAAAAATGTTTAATTCAAAATGACCAACTTCTAGTTATCCTCATTTCCGTTAGTTAAATCTATTATTTAAACCTTAAAATCAACCACCACTCCAAGTTAAATATTTATATCCATCATTCTAAAATAGTTTTATGCATACAGTACCAGTGAGTTGTGATAAGCGCGATGAAGAAAGAGATTTCAGATCAAGACCTAAAACTAGGTTTACTGTTACGAAAAAAGGAGACACAAGCTAATTTTATGACCCTCTGTGGGCGGATGTGTGGTCGGGTTGTTTCTATTCTGGGTCTGTCCAGGGGTGCAGTTAACTTGCATCCAAAAAAAATGCTTTCCAGATACTTCCCATTAAATCACACATAGAAATAGGAAGTCCCTTTGTTCCTTGGGTGTGTGGTAATCCATAACCAATAGCAAGGCTGGTTCTCCAAACCCTGGTCAAACCACAATGACATAGATACAGGCTTGCTCAAATTTTACAGCTTCTGTCCCCGTTATTTTCTCAACTTTTGTCAGTAAATGTACGCTCTGATTAAATCTAGGGAGGTCACAAGCAGACTGGCACATGTCGATGGAAAAGGGGGGAGTGTTTAACAGGGGCAGAGAGTATGTAGGCTAGGACCTGCAGCAGACACAAACTCCCTCGGCACACGGAGCTTTAGCGAACACAGGTTTCTGTCAGGGAGAAGGGAAAATAGCAAGGTAAACATAGCCTGTAAATGAGACCTAGAATTCCCAACAAGGGGGTTGGGGAGAGGTTTCTGGTTCAGCCTGAGGGAGAGAAGACCTGCTGTAAAGTGCAAACATTGCTGCCTGAAGATCCAGACACATGACAGGATCGACTCACACTTATTGTCTTGCTGCAGGTATATGAACAAAAGATTCATTATTCTGTAACAATACTGGTAAACTCTTGTTGTTTTCTTATCTACCTCTTTATGACGCCATTATTTTTAGCTAACAAGAGAGACATTGGTTTGAAATAAGAGTCTCAAATTAGCACAGTTGTCAGGGCCTGGTCCTTTTATCTCCATCAACATTCTAACATACTCTCCGAAAAACATGCGTTAATCATGTCTTGACTGGACTAAAGCAACTGTCTATTTGTTGGTGTCAATCATTAATTTTCATTTCCCATGCAGTTTGTCTTTGCAAAGAGAGATTGTTTTTAAGCTTCCTTTCTTTGATTGGCAAGAAGTTTTGTATTTTGTATTTTTAATTCTTCAGTTATTTCTTACAGCATTGGAAAGTCTCATCTCAATAACCAAAATAGAAGGAAAAGGGATGTTTTTTGTTTTTTTTTCTGTCTTAGGTTCTCTTGTTTGGAATGCTCTCCAATCACATGCTAGAGAGGCATTGTCACTGTTCATCTTTAAATGTCATCTTAGAAAATACTTTGGCTGTTTCTAAGCACCCAACTGATTTCAACAGTCATTTATGTTTGATGTCAGTTTGTTTTTTTACTGTCTTAAATATTATTTAGACATAAATACTCATTTCCACTTAAATATGTTGTTCCTCACAGCTGAAGGTGAATATATGTAAATAACATTGCGGATCTCTTCAAGCTAATAATTTAGATGTTCACTAAACCCAGTAAAAATAATCCGGGTCAATAAACCGGCCTTGAGTCATAAAAGAAAGTTAAAAAACAAAGAAACCCAAAATTACTGGGCTAAAACAAAGCATCGACAACTCCAGGTTTTCCACATAACGGAGATAGACATGTCGTTTTTAAAGTGCAGCCTTTAACATTTATGGTAAGATTGAATTAAGTGGTTCTTAGAATTCATATTCTTGTGACTGAATAGTCGGAAAATGGATGCTTCTTCTAAGTTGTGGGTTGGGTTATGGCTTTTTCTATTAGCACATGACGGCTTAAGAGCTCGTTGCGTTGTGGGCCGAGGGTTGCTACACTGCGCTGAAATGCAGCAACAAAAGGCAATTATGAGCTGTGGCGGCGCTCAGGAAAACAGACAAAATGAGTCAGTGTGATTAGGTTAGTACATGCTGAAGGCAGAGTAGGTCCTTTGGGAGCAAGTGTGGTGGTAAGGGCAAAAGGCTATTCTGTCTTTTAGCTGGAGAAGAGAAGGCTTAAGTAACTCGGGCACTGGGAGCAACCATTAAAGAAGAACCAGGTCGAGGCACGGAAATTGCTGTAATTTACCATCAAAGAGAAGTTGAGTTAAAAGCATTCAGTGGAAAATAATAAAGGCTGAAAATTGGCAAACATTGAATGCAATACTTGGAAATTCTATCTGAATTATGACCATTGCATTCTAGAATAGCATGAAAACACTATCGTCAATAAACATCCTGAACCTGGGAACGGCAGATTGATAATTAATGACTAAAGATGTCTGAAATACTCATATTTAGGTGTCAAGAAGCTGCTTAAACACAAACATACATTTAGGCCTGCCTGTATATCACAAAAAGCAGCACGGTCTGTACCGAAAATACAACATTTCCCCCCGGCGAGAGTTATTGATTCATGGTAGAATGGGGTAGTACACGCTTGTGAGCACTGAGCACTCAACATCCAATAATCTTTTTTCTTTTTAAAAGATGTGCAGGTGCAAGTGCAGGTGAAAACAAACCTTGATTTTTTTCGGTCGCAGTATTTAACGGAGATACTTTGGAGTCAAGGTGGAAACATATTCGTTCCATTGTTCCAGTTTACTACTTTCTTAACACTACATGCTTCTCAAACACGCTTCCTTATGTTAACGGACGATTACATAATGTAACGACACGGTCATGTAACGTGACATTATGGGATGCTTCCTGACAGCTTATACCACTTATCTAAAAATCCATCAGTCAGAATTTTATTTTGGCAAATTTAAATTTTTCTAAACGATGAGATTAAATATCATAAATGTTGGAAATATTTTTCAATAAAATAATAGTAAACAGGTTATGTTTATTTTTAGCTTCATATCTAACCAAGCATCATTTACATGAGGTCTTGTTTCAACTTATGGAATATTTGTATTGAAAAAACCCAAGTCATGATACTACCAGGCAAGTGATCAATGTCATATTAACAACCTAAACTAGAATTTCAGGTGGGAGATAGAAACTATCACGTTTGTCAAGCGTTTTTTGTATAAAAAAAAATGAATTGAAAATGAAAAATAAATGAAATTTGTCTTTATGGTAAGTGACTATACAACTACTAAAGTAATCAAGATTTGTATCTATAGTATATTGGTAGTCCAGTAGTTGAACATTTGTTTTGTTTTTTGTGACAGCTGTCATTTTACAAAATAAACAAGGAAACCTATGCAAACACCTCAAAACTAAGGCCTTAAAAACCCACCAGTAAATAAAACAAAGCGACTGTCGCGCTATTAGAGAGTGAAGCAGTCGAGGGAGCTCAGCTTACCTTTCACCTGATCCGCAGGAGACGCGACATCCAGAAGCCTTTGTTGGAGCCGCCTGTCTCACCTAGAAAGAAGTGAAAGTAGGAGTAAGGTTTCACTTCCATTCGCAGAGTATAAGCACACAAGTGCCAGAGTCTTCCTCCATCTCAGCGCTCCTCCTGATCACACCACTGTGCCGGACAACAAGCCCCACCCATCCTCAGCTCCTCGCTGATCCTACAGCAAAAGCTGTGTGCAGACTTCGCACACCTGTCGCTTCATTAAAACCAAAAACAATATGCTTTCATTCTCTCAAACATTCTGGCAGAGAAAATGTACGACGACAGATGTCATAGATCTGGTGAGCAACACCTGGAACAATGGCATCTATAATTATAAACTACAGAAGTAATCAAACCTATAAAGCTTTTGTATTCAAACTGAAACTTTTCACGCTTTTCCAAAACAATGTTCAACACAATTTTCTCATTTCACACCTCAACTTTAATAACGCGTGACTGACCAAGTTCCTGGGAAATCAGAAATGTTCACAGAATAGTATTTGTCTTGTTAGGAAATTATCAAATGTTCTTTTTAACAAAGTTTAACATTAGGGCTGTGTATTGGAGATAATCTGGAGATACGATACGAATCAGAATACATGTGTGACGATATATATATATATATATACTGTAGTAACAGCGATATATTGCGATACTGTAGTAACCGCGATATATTGGGATATATTGCGATACTGTAGTAACAACAATATATTGGAATATATTGCGATACTGTATAACAACGATATATTGCGATACTGTAGTAACAACGATATATTGCGATATATTGCGATACTGTGGTAACAACGATATATTGCGATATATTGCGATACTGTAGTAACAACAGTATATTGTGATATGTTGCGATACTGTAGAAACGACAATATATTGTGATACTTTAGTAACAACGATATATTGTGATATATTGCGATACTGTAGTAACAACAATATATTGCGATACTGTAGTAACAACAATATATTGGGATATATTGCGATACTGTAGTAACAACAATATATTGCGATACTGTAGTAACAACGATATATTGGGATATATTGCGATACTGTAGTAACAACAATATATTGCGTTTCTGTAGTAACAACGATATATTGGGATATATTGCGAGACTGAAGTAACAACAATATATTGTGATACTGTAGTAACAACGATATATTGCGATACTGTAGTAACAACAATATATTGCGATACTGTAGTAACCACGATATATTGCGATATTGCAATACTGTAGTAACAAAAATATATTGCAATATATGGCAATACTGTAGTAACAACGATATATTGTTTATTTTAATAATAACAGATTTTCTCGCTTTTACAAAAAAGAAATTAGAAAAAAGGTTTCTAATCAAATGTGAAAGTGCTTGTAGGAAAGTGCTTCTCAAAATATTAACAAAAATATAAAGTTACACTAACAATAAACAATGAAGTGCATTAACAGTCTCAAACCACCTGGAGTGACAGTAATATCCAATTTAAACATTTAAAATCTGATGTTAAATGTATATTAAGCTTTGAAATAACATTTTACCTTAATTCAAAGTTATTTTATTTATTATTTTTGGTTTAAAAAAAAAAAAAAGGATTTGATCTAATTTGACACAATTTAAAAGTAAGTTAGTAAAGCATTTAACATGTTATGACTAAAGTAAACTGGTTAAATGTATTTTTGCCCTGAAGTTTGTTGAATTGAAATTTAGCGCTGACGTCACATACATAGAACTCAGCGCTATCAGCCTTTATTTAACCAGTATTAAACACAAATTCTCTATCTATTGGATCGAGGCAGATTCCAATGATGAAGTCAACATTAAGCCTAACAAGAACGTTTGTTATCGTTGACTTTCATGCATCGACTGAAAGTTTCTCTCGTCTCTACAGAACAGCAAAGTTAAAACATCGATACAGTGCTATTGAATATCGATACAGTATCGTGAACATTTTCTTACCCCCTTCTTACCCTGTCATTTGGTCATGACCTAAAATTCCTCAATAAGTAAAATAGAGAAGTGGAACAAAGTAATTTAGGAGAGTCACCACTAATATTACATTCTTACAATAAGACTTTAATTGCTACATCTATCTTGGGGATTTTTTTTTTTGGAAGCTTCCTTTTTCAGCAGTAGTTTGTGTATCTGAAAAACCATAACACAGCATTTTTCCTACTGTATATTAACTAAGAAATTAATCATCTTTTTCTCATATATGCAGCTCCCAAGAACAGATCCTGTAAATAAAACAAAAAAGAAATAAACGAAAATCATTTGGCAAATTAATGTAACTAGGTTAAAGAACTCAATGGAAAAAATATCAAGGCCAGACAAAGCACAAGAAGAAGGGCAGCTAATGGACAAAAACACTCGCACATGCTATTGTATTACCAAGCACAAGCAGCATTCTGATCTGATCACTAAGAGCTTGCCAATTTCCCGGGCACACACTGCCAAGATCCACTCACAGGAAGAGGTGCAGGCTAGATTCTGCCCAGCCATTAAACCCATGGTCTTCAATTGGGTTAAAAGGAATTGTGTGTAGATGAACAAAAGTGTATTTGTTGGGACACTATCTCCTTTATTTGTCAAGAGATCCTCAATACACATGATCTCACATCAATAGCAAAGATATCTTTTCAACTTCATATAAGAATAAAAACAAGTCTTTCGTCATTTTAGGAATAGCCATCCGAGCATCATCTACACATTAAAAAAAATTGGGATTGACCAATAAGTGATCACTTCCTCGGAAGTAGGGATCCGACATTTATCGTCCCGATACCGATATCTTGGCTTTGAGTATTAGCTGATCCGATACCAGTGTTAAAATATTATTTATTACCTATTGTAAAATAAAATTGTTGATGCTTTTAATAAAAAGCAAACAATACCACATATAGAATTACAAAGTTGGTATTATTCTTCTTTTTTTTTTATATTTACCAGCATTTTATGAACAAAATGAAAGTAATATTCCCTATAACCTAAAAAAAAAAAAAAAACAGACTGCAAAGTTGACATATTGGTGAAACAAAATGCTAAGCTACACTCAATAGTAACATTAGTATTGACAGATACTACGTGGTAGTGGATTTATTGAATGTCAAAATCATCTTTGTACACTAAGCAGTGTTTTTTCTCAGAATCATTTGTTGCCAGCCTTTTAAGAACAGCACCAGAATGTCTGTGGCATAAAATAAATAAAAAAGTTAAAAGGATAAAATACAATAAATGTAGCACCTGTACATAAAGTAAGCTCGGGTTAAAAGCTAAGGTGCTAGAAGACAATATATAACATTGTACTTGAAAATAAATGTTTCTCGTAGACTTAAGCGAGCAAAGACATCATTCTCAAAAAGTCTTATTCGTGATTATGCAGACAAAAAAAACAGCAAACAATATCATTCTCACTTAAAAGGAAAAAGGATAATGATAACCTTCTCCAAAAATTAACTTTTATTTTAAACTTTGCTCAACCGAAACTTTCCAGTATTGTCTTTGTCGCTGGAACACAAAATACACAACAAATATTTTCCTGGCCTTGTGTACATAAACATTGTATTTGGTTTAGTAATTGATAGAAGCAGAGCAAACATCAATAAGAACATTGCCTTAAATAAATGTATTAAGGTTGATGTTAAAAGTACAAAAAATATATAGAAATGTGTTAACCTGGTAGACTAAGCACTTGGCCAGTTAGGCTCAAAAGTTAACACTGACACAAGAATTATTGCTTATAAAGAGTTCCCTTTTGACCCTTGAGCCTGTTATCTGTGGCATTAGATTTAACTTTTAGACGAACAGCAGATATTGCAACTTGTAAAAAGAAAACTGAAGCATTAACCTTCACTACACACTGTAACGGTAACTGCAGTGATTGTTTGAAAAAGAACAAATATTTTTAGGTTGCACATATTAACATTATTATATAACTATTTTTGTACTTTTAAAAAGTACTTTGGTTCCTTTAAATACGAATTATACCGTTTTTGTAAGGTCTGTGACGAGATTAAAAAGCTGTTTAAAAATACCGTATCATTCTTAATAAACAATTTTTAAGTTATTATTTTATACATGAAAAACTTAATAAAGTAAAGATTTTTTAATTTTACCATTTGCACGATGATCAATGGTCAGCTACAATTTTAAGGTTGCCCGCAAATACAATGTTGGCCAAAGAAAGGTTTGAGAACAAACATGTTTCAATGTACTTCGATCAAAGACTTCAGAGAGAAACCTATGAAGGTCAAAATGTCTAAATCAAAGGGAAATATTCATGACAAAACTTTAGACTTGGTACAATAAAGTCATGAGTGGAAATATTTCAAATATCATATAAATAAAAGTGTGACCAATAAGCCTGTGATGTTTTTCAGGGAATATAAATATATCAAAAGGTCCCTTCTTTAGACATTTAGTGTAGGATTAGATTAGGAGTGAAGTCATAGTGGTCTCATGGAGGTCTTTCAAAGGGCAAGTTTTCTAGATGGCAAATATTCCACAACGTCAGAGTTTATTTTTAGTTCATAGGATTAATGAACATCCCCATTCTGCATTGGTTTTTCCCACAAAGCCCATAACCTCAGTTATAAATATCAATCAGTCATTTAGTCATTAGTTATTCATGTTCTGTAAGGGTCTGAGATGATACAGTAACATAGACTTCATCGTGCCGACGTCCATCTGAAAGCATACGTCTAGACTGTTGTCGACTATAGAGGATTTTTTTCCTGCTGCCGTCAAAGCGTCGGAAACCCAGGGCTTCGCGGCAACAGCTGTCTCATGACAGAACAGTCCTTAAAAGCAAGAATGAAATCCAAAACAACCACTAAACAAACCTCAAACAGACACTGAAAGGATAAACCCTTGCTACTTCTGTTGATCCACAAATGACATGGGGTGAGCACAACGCCAATCATTCCAAGAGACTGGCCTTAATCTGACAAACTTGTGGCACTGAGCCCTTTTTTTCTACCCTCAAATCTGCCAAGATGTTCCTTAAAAGGGCTGCAACTAAAAGCTACTAATCAACACAAAATAACATGTGTTTAACTGTGGCTTTCCTGATACTATTTATAGTGTTGGTTGTGATACATTTCATTTTATCAATCATTTACGAGATTAGTTTTATCTATTTAGAGCAGGAGGAAATCATATTTGTATACACTCATAAAAAAAAAGGTAAAGAGAATTGATATATGTGAGGGTATAGAACGGGGAGGGGAAAAAAAAGATTATACATAATCAAATTATAAGTCAGAAAAAAATTGCAAGATACTTTAAAGTATTTTGACCCGAGACCTTTCAGAAAAAATCCCTGACAAACATTTTAACCACGTGACCATCTGCAGAGAATTTTAACTGATCATCTACACATTAAATGTGTGAAATTGTAACACTGTGTGCTGCTATCAAAGTGGAATCGGTCAATAATATTTTGTGATTTGCTTCACTGAAAGAAAATATAACTGCTTATCCGCTTTTCCTAATTTCTCCATTTCAGATCTTTAAGTAAACACTCCACCCAGATGCCTTTTCTTTACTCTGAGCTCAAATAACAGAGTTGTGTCTAAATGTAGACATGTCGGGAGTAAAGGCCTGTATTTTGACATTAAATCTTTTTAATTATGACTCGACTGTAGTACTCTTTTTTTTTATGGTAATGTTGGAAAGGCTCACTGAAACCGCAGATCCCGATTTAAAAAAAACAAAAAAACAAACTTTTTTGCAGCTGGACATTGACAGTCATATGATGATCCTCCTCTTCTACATCAACAGTCTCTTGTTTGCTATTCCTCCTTAATTCTGATAGCACAGCATGAGAGCCTGGACATCTGTTGTTGTCAATTTTTGCTCCAGAAAAGCAGTTGAAAAAACACAAACTACCACCCACAGACCACTCCAATAACACACAAAACTTGTCGCCCTGGATTCACCATCACGCGTGTGTCATCCACAGCAGAGCAAATCCCGAGTTCTAGTTGACAAGCTTAAGGGTCAACACCATTAACTATCCCTACCAGCTTAGTTCAAGGTAGACGGTCACATGGAAAAGAAAAAAAAAAAATCCTCTGGCTACTAAAGATCACAGCCAAAAATAGTTTTCAATGTTGTAATAGCTGAATGAATGTATTATTTAGAGGATAAAACCCAAAATGTTAAAAAAATAACCAACACATCAAACACCGGAAAAGAAATGTTGTTATTGATCTATTGACCTACTTTCAGTGGAACAACACAATGACACATGGCAACGCTCATGCTGTTGCATTATTAAAAAAATATATACAATATTTATTATTATGTGTATATACAAAAGTGTATTTATGGTTATCTATTTTGATTCAATCATAGAACGTAATGAAAAATGATGACTTCATTAATATACAGGATATATTCTTATATATAAAAATAACCACACACCAAAATACAACAGTAATTATCGCAAGGATTAACAACCCTTTATTTGAGTGTTCTTCTTGTCCCAAGCAAAGCCACTACATACCACCCAGGATTAGGTTTTCTATCTTTGGATCCATTCAGGCCATAATAGGTGGCTGAGGAAAAGTGGTTTATGTGGAAGATGGTGCGAGGGAATCACAGCCATCAATGGGAATGTTTTTTTAATGTGTTCCTGAGCTACTCTGGGAAAGTGTCCTTGAAAAGCATGTTTTAAAGTGTAAGGCGGCCTTCATCATTTGCTCGAGGAATAATACAGTCGGACAATATTGTACACTATCATTTTAAAAAATAGGTTATAGTTAAATGCAAACATTTAAAGTAAATGTTACGCAAATACAAAATAATATTGGATATTTTCTTCAAATATTTGACTCTAGCTGATTTGTTTGTGTAAGTGGCGGCAATAGTGCTTGCTTTTGTTTTTATATTGCTTATTTTTGTGTGTTATATTATTATGACATAAACTGTGTTTATAACACCGGCAATAAAAGTTTCAAGATTCCGTATACATGAATCAATCGGATCTTTAAAGATTAGACAAGACAATGGCATGAAGGGAATCTGAAATATTGGTGCAGCGTGCCATCTTCAGTTACAAACAATTCCCTTTTTGTCTCTTTCATGTGTTTCTGTGTGGAGTGGAAAATGGGTGGTCAGACCAACAACTGTCAACAAGGGTTTCAGTGAAGTGCCTTTTCTACCGCCACAGAAGCATTCTCGTGGCTTTCCCATCGAAAATGGCAAAAAAGGGGTAATAAAAAGAATGGTCACTTGGATCATCAACAATGTGTAATTATACAGGGAATTACATGTTATTACCTCATCTTGTCATTTCTCACCCGCCTTTGACAAACGTTCCACAAAATAAACATCCCAGATAGTTGATGTTGTTCACATGTAACATAAAAACTGTAGGAATATCAACAGTTAAAAAATTGGAATGTACAATATTCTACACATGACTATGGCTCGCCTTAATGACGTTATAATGACAGCTTTATAACCACCTCAAAGACAAGTGTCCAAGATACTGCGTATACAAAATCCTTGAATGGAACATTTACAACATGACCGAAACATAATGACCTACTAGATTTATAGAGGTTAAAGTGACTTGTTATCACACGTTTATGGTGACGCGGACGACAGTGACACACCGTGTAGTCACAGGAGGAAATAAAAATATATATATTAAAGGAGTTATAAATGGTATTTTGGTGTGGGTTTGTCGTTTTTTTGGGGGGTAACAACAAGTGACATCCGCATGGAGCATCGCTAGCTCGCTAGCATCGGTTTAGTGGACGAGGCTAACGCTAGCTAGACACGTAGCCCAGTCACACGGCGATCCACTACAAAAACCAAGTGAACCGCGTCCAGATAACAGGCCTGTTAAATGTTTTAAAAAAAACCTCTTATCTTAGTCAACCATATTCCCCGCGTCGTTTTTTTTTTCTCCATTTTTCAACAAGTAACATCGCGTTAGTTTGAAATACAAGCAGCTAAAAATATCCAGTTATATCTTCTAGGCGTGTTGGCGCTGAGACCCCCTCAAAAAAAAAGAGCAGCCAGATGTAAACTTACACTTTACGACGCGGAGGGAAAGCGTCTTTCTTCCAGGTTTAGTGCCGGTCCAGAGAGGCAGAGGGAAGAGCTGCAGTGGGCGATGGTAGGACCGCTAGAGGAGAAGTTATTCGTTTCAACATGGAGAGAGTGAGACGGACGTGTTCCCTGGTGTCCCTGTGCTGCTGCTGCTTCACCGGCACAATGGCGACACCGCAGGAGGAAACGTGTACTGCAGATTCATTTGAAATTCACATTTTTTTTCAAACCAATAACAAAGTGTTCAGTTGAACTATTCCTGTAAAAAGTGGTGAATTTGCAAGTCTGGAGGCACCGAGAGAGATTTGCCTGTGTATAGGGTAGTTGAAGTTCCTCAGGGGCCACAATTTATACCAGACCGTGGGCCACACGCGGCCATTTGACTGTATTTATGCGGCCCTCGTAATGTCAAAGTATGATCGTGTATAAATGGTTCTAATGCGTTAACAAATTTATTTTGTATTTATTATTCATGTACATTATAAAATATGTAAGTAAGTAAGTAATTTATATTTTTGAGCGCTTTTCCAGACCAGGGTCACAACGCGCTTAAACAATCAAAACAATACTCAATAAAATATATACTTTAAAGGTCAAGATAATATTGAGTAAAACACAGGAGTTCCAGAAAATCAAGGAAAACCCTGTACAAATGTAAATGCCTTAAGATGTTTCTTATAACACTCATTTACTTTCTGTGTGTAATTTTTTTGAAAACTCATCTATACAAGAATACAATTGCAGCTTATTTAGCTTAATAAATGTCACGGCCTTATGACGAATGTCCTTCTTTTTTTTTTAGTTTTTAAGTCTAACAACGTTCACAGAATTTAATGTGGCCCTTGAAGAATTATGATTACCTGCCCCTGATTTATACAGTGGCTGTTGTGTGCAAAAATCAAGAAGAAAAATGTATTGTGTTTATTATAACTTGGGAAAATGGATATTATAGCACGTTTACCAAATATTTTTTATTAATCTAATCTATTTCAGGGATAACATATCCTCACAAAAATGACAAAACGCAGAGAACAAAAGTCCTGAAACAAAAAGACTATTGTCATATTTAGAGACTAGTAATGAATAATCGGAATAAATGCAAAATCATTTGTTATATTCTACATGATCTCTGACCTCAGGTCTGCTTTATAAGTAAGTAAGTAATTTATATTTGTAAAGCTTTTTTCTAGACCAGCGTCACAAAGCGCTTAAACAATCAAAACAATACTCAATCAAATATATACTTAAAAGGTCAAGACACCACCGAGACAAACACAGGGGTCTCAGTAAATAAAGGAAAAGCCTGCTATAGAAACACATATTTTATTATATATATATATATATATATATATATATATATATTTGAATTCAAAATGTAGTGTGTCTCTGGAGGATCCATTCAAACATTGTAATTAAAGTAAGTCAATAGGGTTTTCTCTGTATTCTCGAAGGGTTTCAACCTCAACACTTTTGTTGAACTTTAAGTCTAAAAAAAAACACACCAAAGTTAACTGACACCTGTTAAATAATGATAGCCGTGTGTGTGTTCATTAGTTCTACTTCTATGACCAAGCAACAATAGTTTTCTATTAATTATTGCTTATAAAATAATAACAATTACTTATACATACTGTATCAAATATATTTCACAACAATTGCAAGAAGAATTCAGCTAAAAATGAGAATAAACAAAGACTTATATTACTAGAATAAATAGATTGATGGATGGATAGATTTCTCCTTTGGGAAATTGTTTGCAATAATAATAACAATAAAAAGAGTAATAACTTCTGTTGGGGAAAAGTATATATTCATAACATTCATGTATATAAAAATGAATTGAGCCAAATATAGAGACCACTTTCAGGAACAGAAGTAGGAAAAGTTGCCTTTTTTTAAATAAAAAAGAAGTGAAGCAGTCCATTGGGGTTTGCTTGATCGCTGTCCTTTTCATTTAAACCACGGAATATAAAACTAAATATATGCCTCAAACTGCCAAATGTATTTATAGATCCTACTTGTGGGACTAGAACATGGAGAAGGGAAGTGAAAGTATTTAAAAATGTGAAATATTCTTCAGCTTCTTCCTTTGATTACATTTTGCCATTGTTTTGCGAAAGCATTTTTATATGAAAAGAAAGAAAAAAAAAAAAAAAAAAGTTTATCAATAATTTAAACTTTGAGGGTAAACTTAGCCATCTGAATAATGCAGCGTGTACAAGCTCCACCCTCCGCTACAGCAGCTATTTTTTCCTTTTGAGAAAAGCAAAGAACTTTATGAATAACCACGTCTGGAAAGAACATCCACACAAGTTCTCAACACACGTTAAATCCTGAAGCTGGTTAAATTACTACAACTTGACATAACATCTTACATTATTTAGGATAAGTAGAAATAAACACAACCATGTATGAAATAACCTTTATTGCGTTGTCATATCTTACATTAACCATTGTGCATTGTACCAGCAAGCATTTTAAAAGCAGTAAGTATACATAGTTTCCCTTCATTATTGTCGCTACTTCCTCCTCTCTCTCTTTCGCTCCGTCCTGTTGGTCAAATGTTTATCGCTCTCCTGCCTCCTTTAGAGATAGTGGTAGCAGTAAAAGTTGTTGGATAGGTTGGAGGCAAAGCTTATCGATCTAGAGCCGGGAGGTGTCGAACTCAAACGCACAAGGGGCCAAATTCCTTTAACCGTCGCGGGCCAAACTAAATATTTTTTTTTTTTTTTTATTCCTGGTGGATTCATTTATCTTAATTATTTCTTTGTTTTTCCTCCTTCATTGAACACTTTAAACTTCAACTTTTACTTTAGCATCTCATGATTTCAACATTGACATTCATCTACTTAGATATGTGCACACCATCCAGTAGGCCACATCAAATGAATTGGCGGCACCGAACGTTACATACATTAATAAATTACACACGGTTGCTCATTTATTGCCTTAAAACAACTGCTTATTAGGAACATAAGGCAAACTGTGGTTCAAAAAATTGCAACATTACACAAATCAGTTATAACACAACCTACTATTGTATGTATCAACGGTTGTTGATGTCTCCAGCGGTTGGCGTCAGTAAAGAAAGAAAACAAGTCAGTCATGTTCTTCGACTGGTAAAGATGATCCTGTCAAATGTTGAATAAAGTTGGCAGAACACCAATATACCAGTCATGTTGTCCATGTGTTTTTTTTTTCATGCTGACAGAAGAAAAAAAAATTGCACAATGTGAAGTAAAAGATCAACACATGTCGCACGACATTTTCCTTTTTAGGTCAAGTATGTCTGATAAAAAGCAAAGCGACAAAAAAAAAAACACACACAAAGGGAAAAATCAAGACAATCATTGCACTCTGGTGGGTGTTGGTCCCTTGAAAAAACAAAAACAAACTTTTGACATTAAGCTTGTGACGGGAATCCTTATAGTGACGGATTAGGATTAAGATGTTTATAAAAAGAGTAGAAAAGATAAATGCATCCAGTGCATTATATATATATATATATATATATATATATAGAAAATAGTGCATACCGCTCACATGTTAAGACTGTACAACTTCTTTTTTTTTTAAATAAGTGCACTTTTAAACAATATAATAGGTTCTAGTTTTTAAGAAACACAATAAATACATACAATATTTTGGTCGCGTTATTAAAAAGCGTATTTCTGTTTCAGTAGATATTTTACAGTAACAGCTTGAAGTTCCTGGATGGCGTTTCCTGGCTTTGGCTTAACATAACATGATGAACACCGCCACCCTGTGTCCATATAGAGAATAACAACTGAATATTTTTTACTTTCCTGAGTCTTTTTGAAAAAACGGATGATATTTAAATTAATACGTTTATTCTTTTGAAATTATTATCTATGATGCTTTGTTTTTTGTTTTTCTTCTACTAACAATAAGCAGTTTTTCTCCCGACCTTGTTTCACTAAACTATGAAGTGTTATCTTTTTAAATATGCACTTTTAGCTACTATTGAAAAGGATGTTTGTACCTGTTTATGTGCTGTTTGGCTCTTAGTAAATATATATAAATAGATGGAACAGACAGACATAAATTAGTTTCCTTTTTTAAAAGTGACCTCCAAACTACTTTAACCTCTTGAGTCCTATGTTTGCATAAATAGAGAAGGCATCTGCGTTTTGATAGATGAGATCCACGTTGGTTCCAGTTCTTGACTTGATGACGTCCAGCGCACACTGGTACAGAAACACATACTGAGCCTGCAGCGGGAAAAAAAAAACACACGTTAACCAACGACCAGAGTCATTTTGGTAACCGGTCTAATGTACCTCCGTCTGCACCATGAGGGGGCGATGAAGGCGCATATCGTGCACGATGCCATAAATGTCCACCACATTTTCTCTTTCAATCTGGTAGACCAGGCGGTCGATGGCGATGAAGGTCCCTGTGCGTCCCACACCAGCACTGAAACAATGAAAACATCATGGTCCCAAATATTTTGGACTTTTCTTTTAATTCTATAAATCTTTTTTTTTTTTAAGTTGACACTTTTGACATGTTTGTAATACTAAGGTATCTACCATGAGCAATATTTTAGGGTGTAATATAATCTAATTTGATTCTCTTTATTCATGAATTGATTCAAACCTGCAGTGGACAACAGCTGGAGAGTGTTTGGAATATTGGTCCATGTACTCTCTGACCAAATGTCTGAAGCTGATGAGCAACTCGGTGGATTCTGGCACACCATGGTCCGGCCATGCTGTGAAGTGGAAGTGGCGGATAGTTCGAGTCTCTGCGGTTTTAACCTTAAAAAAATACAGGAGAAAATGATGTTTTCTTGTTGGTAAAGAGCAATTTTTTTTATTGATAGACTTACATTTTTAATGTCGAACTCTCTGATTGTCCAGTCGTCTAGAGGTACTTTAGAGGTTTGTGTCACAGCGATGTTGGCATAAAGCTTTGTGACTTCAGTCCAATACTGCTCACATTTCACCTTCAGAGAAAATACAATTGAGAAACAGTCAAATGGATCTATCAAGCGCTGATCCCAACATCCTTCCCTCTTTCTCTCTTCTGTTATGATAAGAAAATATATTCACAATATAATAATATAGTGTCATTCTAAAGACATTACTTGGTGATGGTTGAAGAATATTTTTAGTTTTTGGTTTTACTCCTTTTTTTCTCCATTTTAAGACATGTTGATTTTTGGTTTACTTTTTCAACTTTTTGAATGAAAAAAAAAGCTTGATACTTTTCCTGTTTTTTGAGACTTCATAAACTCAAATTGTTTCACATGGTGAAATAATAAACTTTAGTTAAGCTGCATCTTCCCCATTTTTAGAGACTTTGATTTATGAGCATTTTTTCATCTTTTTCCAATAAAGAATTGTTTTTTTTGTTTTTTTCAATTTTTTGAGACACTAGAAAATAAAATGTTACTTTCAAAATGTATTTTTGTTCTCATTATCTATTTTTTCGAATGAAAAAAGGTTGATTTTTCTTCGATTTTTGAGACTTTAGAAAATCACAGTATAAATCTTTGGAAACATTTACTTGTGTTCACATGGTCTGCAGGATCATAAACTTTGCTTTTGCAGCATTTGTTTTCTTTTTTGAGATGTGGATTTTTGCGCATTTCTTTCAACATTTTCAAATAACAAAAAAAAAGGGCCGTTTTTCTTCTGGGTTTTTTAGACTTCAGCAAAACACATTTTTTAAACTAGGGCAACATTTATTTGTGTTCACGTGGTGGAATCATGAACTTTAGTGTTGCTGCATTTTTCACAATTTCTAGAGACTTTGATTTTTGAGCATTTTTCCATCTTTTTCCAATGGAAAAGGTTGTTTTTTTTTTCCATTTTTTGAGACACTAAAATGAAACCTTTTACATTTATTTGTGTTTTCATGGTCCATTTTTTTTAAATGAAAAAAAGGTTGATTTTTTTTCCGATTTTTGAGACTTTAGAAAATCCCATTTTCACAAATCGGGCAATATTTACTCACCTTTCCCTGTTCGACGCAGCGAGTCAGCATGACCACGGTCTGAACATTCTTCTCCCAGATCATCCTCCAAAAATCGTTGACGGTGCCCGGCAAGGGACCCTGAGCTGCGATGAACTCTTTCCTTGAATTGAAACCCTGCGAATGACACCAAGAAAAAACATTCACATTCAGACATAAGCAATAGAATGGAAACAGGAAGTAAGTAGAAGGTTGGTACGCACCGGCATGTAGTCAGCATTGATGTAGTCATCGAAAGAACTTCCACTGATTATGGAAAGTTTCACCCTTGAAGAATCATCTAAGACGGGGAAAAACACTTTTATTACCAGTGTCTGGTAGAAATTAAATAATAAGAATGAAATAAAAAGAGATCAATAAAAACGAATAAATTACAATAAAATGTCATATAAATAATAATCAATTAGCAATAAAAAATTAATTCAATGTAATCAAATAATATTTATCAAAGAAACTTACATGGCAACACATTATTGTAGCGATTTTTTGGCTTGTTCTCAACACTGAGGGCATTTATTTTTTGCTGACTGGTACCAACCACCTTCAGGTCCTTGAAAGAGAAATCATTGATTACATTTGATGCTCAAAATTTGCAATATCATTGATCCCACCTACCACAGTTGAAAGGTAACTAAACTAAATACATTTCATACCTCAAACTCCTCGGCGAATCCGCAGTCGGAGTCGGCTTTCTGCTTATTGTAATACGCTTCAAAGTCCTCCACCTTCACTGCACAACTTCTACAAGAAGAAAATTGAGATAATTAATGTAAACTTAAAGTTGACTAATATGTCAAGAAACAATAAAATATATACTTACATTTTAGCCCTGGAAAAAGAGGAAAATTAAGCATATAAATGAAATGATTGTTAAAGTAAATAAAAGATGAAAACTATTTATTTAGCTGATGTTTATACTCACCCCAGTGAATGTATCTGGATATCTGATGATGCTTTTTTGGCAGACCTACGACACATAAAGGTACTTTAAATCAACTACAGCATAAAGACCAACCATAAATCCATAAATAATTCAATTCTCCATAACATTTTGTTTTTGTACTACAACAAAGGCACAGCAATGTTCCAGACATTTATGAGTCATCCATTTGTTTGTGTTTGGACAATGGGAGGAAACCAGAGCGCCCACGTAAAAATCATGGAGCGATCACACAAATTCAACACGGACAAGGAAAACATTGACATATCATCCTCTGAACACTGTCATCAGTGAGCAGAGAAGCAGATGGAGTGCACAAATGCTCCTCCTATGATGCAACACCAATAGACTCAGGGACTCATTCATTCCTCGTGATATTAGATTGTTTAATTCTGAGTTTAGGGCAGATGTGGAGTGAAATTATGATGTTTTCTATTCTATGTTGATCTTAGTGTTATCAGGTTTATCTTGCCCTTCAAAGTATATACTTTATTGAATATTGTTTTGATTGTTTAAGCGCTTTGTGACCCTGGTCTGGAAAAGTGCTATACAAATAACAATTACTTACTTACTTGCTTACTTTTTATTGCACTTTGTCACCCCTTGCTCTTTGTTCTTTTGTTGGAACTGTGTTCTTGTTTTATAAAACAATCGTCTGCTGGGTACTGGAAATCTAATTTCCCAAAGGAGATTACCAGGGGGATTAATAAAGTCTAACCATCTATCTATCTAAATTAAAGACACACTCCTCTATCATAAGATAACATCCGCTGGTTTCTAAAGACATACCTCCTCGAGTAGATAATGAATCCGATAAGAACGATGAAGAGAATGCAGAAGATTCCCAGAGGAACTCCCACGGCATAGCCTAAATATGCTGAAAATATGGAACCGATTAATAATACCTCTAATAATATTAAAGGAAAATCGGATTTGCAAATGGTACCTGGGCCTGTTGGCAAGTTCACCTCGGGATAAAAGCTAGTAATGGAGACAAGTGACGACTGAACGTCGACAAGATCTCCCTCCAGGCTGAGGCTGGTGAACAGGACGATGGCAAAGCTGCAGGACACATGTGTTATTCGTCTGTTAACTTTCTGTTCATACTGTAACCCTGAGATTCTCACTGGTATTTTCCACTTCCACAGAGAAAACCATTATGGTAGCCGTTCCAGTCGCTTGTATCTCCAACTTCAATGACCATATCTGATGTACGGTTAGGAGCAGTCTCTTGTCTCTCTTTGACTGTGGCCAAGTACGTTGAGGTTTTCTTATCACTCCAGTCTTTGTACGTCTTTCCCAAGCAAGTCCTTATGTCGGAAGAGTTAAAATCTGACGACAAAGATCATTAGGAAATCGTCATGTGAGCTTCCATACAAAACAATCTCACCTGCAGGATTGTCTGTGATCAACACTCCCACGTGGGTGATCGGGCCATGGTTGCTCACCAAAAGTGTGGAGTTGATTTCAACAGAAAACTTGTTGTAAAGTAAGTTCCTGGCCAATGCTAGTAATTTAAAGTTTTCTGGAATGGCCGGTTCTATGTATGAAAAACAAAAGTTAAATATGAGTTTTATCTGAAGGATACAGGTTTTAATTTAACGTCATCCTACCTGTAATACCAGTTGTGGGGTTGAAGTACAAAGGCCTGCTTGGTTTTCCGCAGCCGATCGTTTCCATTATCAGGTTATATTGAGTGTAATGCCTCAGGTTGGAGATGGTGAAACTACAATTTTGGCTACATGCACTTAAGGATTGATTAATGTTTTCTTTTGGGATAAAAATCTTTACTTCTCGATGACGACCTCTGGGTTTCGTCCAGGTCACGATGATCTTTGCATTTGGAGTGTTTGGACTTGAAATAGTGACGTTATTAACAGGACTTGCATCTGCAGAAATTAAAAAACAAAAAAACTTTATCAGAACATCGAACTCTAGTGGCAAATAAGGAATTCTTACACTAGATAACTAGATATTTTAGCAATTTCTATCCTTCAAAAAGACCCCAAAAAACACTACATACAAATATGAAATTGTTTAATATTACATATTTAATGTTTCAACTTTTTTTTAAATTGAAATATTTGTTTAAAACAATATTTTTTGTTAAATTATTATTATTATCTTTAGAAATTGAAAAATAATTTAACAAAAAGTGTAATGTTTTCATTCCATTAATTAAAAAATAAATGTTCTCAGTTCAATATTTTTGAATTTGTAGTCTTTAGAATTACATAAAGAATGTAGTTATAACAGTGCCACATGTACTTACAAATTAATTTAATTTAAGAGGCTAAATATTTAAAAAAAAGAAGTATTCTTGTATGATTGGAATTAGAAAACCTAATATATTTTTACAATACATTATTTTAATTTAGGTATTTAAAAGAACAAACAATTTAAACATCATTCAATCAATCAATAATAAATAACATTGACATTTGATGTTTAAAGTTTTAACATTTGAAATGGTAAATGAAACCATTCAATATTCAAATCATTTTCTTCTGATGTTTTCAATTGATTAAATCATTGCATTTTAATTTACTTTACGAGAGAGTTCTCACTCTACCTGTGCATGTGTCGATCAGTTTAGGACGACCACGAGTTCCATCCATTGTCTCTGTGGTAACGCTGATGATATAATTGCTTCCAGGAAGCAGATCATAGATGGTATACTCAGTTTCTGTAACTCTAATGCTTGCATTGAGAAACTGATCTGGGCTCTGCCAGGTCAGGATGTAACGGTAGCTCCACCGATACTCATCAGGCTGATCCCACGTTACAGTGATGTTGTCCTCATCTGTTGTGAATGACGGACTCTTCACACTGTTGGGTCCTTGATGGAAAATCAAAAGTCACATATTTTAAAATTCACACTGAATAATAAATCACGAAAATGTCTTACTTGTCGTCACGGAAATGATGGTAACCGGTTCACTTTCAAGCTCCATGGCACCCACTGTTGCCACGGTGATATTGTATGGAGTCCCTGGAACCAGGGATGAAAAGGTGTAGTTGGTCCCTGGGGTCAAGGCAGGTCCGGGACTGTGAGGAGGATAGATCGACAGTTTGTAGTAGAACGAAGCGTTTTCCATCAGAAGAGGTTTCGTCCACTGAAGCTCCAGCGATCCAGTTGTCTTCGACAGGATCTCAATCGGTCCAGGTGGATTGGGAACTTCAAGATCGGACGAGAAAACAAGTTAAATTTCAGTCACAGTATATCAGAACTGCATGTGACATACTCACAGGTAGCATTGGTCACAAGGTCAGAGGAGGTTCTTACAGGTCCACTGTGTGTGATCACCACTGCTCTGTACGACATCCCGGCTGGGAGGGACTCAAAAAGCAACGTGTTCGTATCGTTGTTCACTCTCTTCGCTTCCAAATCCGTCCACAAACCATTGAGCTTCACACTGTAATAATCTACTCTTCCTGAGGGAGTATTCCATGAGACCCTGACTGAACTGTTGGAGCCTTCGCTGGAGATGCTGGGGTTCACTGCCTGAGGAACTGTTGATAAGAGGAATGTGATAATGCATCAATGCCATATATTTAAAAATATTTTTTCATTAGTTTACACTAGGGGTCGGCAACCTTTACAACTCAAAAAGCCATTTGGACCCGTTTCCAGATAACACTGGGAGCCGTATAACCCATGTAATATTCACTTTCTTTGTTTTCCTTTATACTATATATAAACAAACTACAAATACAACGTTAGTTAGTGATAGTTCCCTCAAAATTTAAACTTCACTCATTTTCTACTCACCCTCATGTCGACTAATGACGGATTATTTTCAGAGTAATCTGTTCCTTTATAGAGCTATAGGAAAATATTTGTTCATTTTAATGTAGCAACTGGAGCATCCAATTATGAGGAAGTGTTTACAAAAAAATTAAACAAGTCTATATTTTAGGCTTGTTGATAGTACAAGATATACATTACAATACAGAAGAGCAGTATGGAGATATTGGATGTTTTTTATTGTCTTTTTGGACGAAAATGAAGACAAAGACCACTGAGTTCCAGTCGCTACATTAAAATGAACAAACACTTTTGTCTATAACTCTTAAAAGAACAGATTACTCTGAAAATGATCCCAACCCTTAGTCGACATAAGGGTGAGTAGAAAATGAGTTTGAGTTTTAAGTGAAACTTTAAGCATTGATAATTATAATAACAATGTTTTGTATATTTACTGCAGTTTTTCCTGATGAACTGATTCATGTTTGTTTTTTTGTTGACGCTGAAGGGTTGTATATAAAGTACATTCATATACATCATAATATTTGCATCATTAATATTATCATTTCAACAATGCAGACAACTAAATCTAAGATCTTTTCTATGTAGGGCTGAAATAAATAATTGTTTAGGTCTTGATATTTTCAGGTCTGCATAATTCTGAAATTTTTGAACAAACAAAATAAAATATTATAACAACACAGTTGTTGTGCGTGTTACTGTTCCTTTAAGAGTGAGGGAGGGGGGAGCAAGGAGTCAGAGTTCCGAACTGATGATGGTGAATAACTAATGTTGTTCTCATGTTTCGTCTTACAATAACAGTATTTGTTATTAAAAGGTAAAGTGAAGAAGAGAGCTGCTTGTTTTTTTATGCATCATTGAAAAAATATTTAAATTTAACACCCACATTTATACCAATAACTATTTTCAAAAAACTCAGTGAGCCGCATCAGAGGGCTGAAAGAGCCGACAATTGGATTATACATAAGAAAAAAACTAATTTTACTGACTTACTTGTATAGTTTTGTGCTGTAACAATAATGCTTTCATACTCCAAGGCCCCCAAAGTCTTGACAGAAATAGAGTAGAGCGTTCCAGGCTGCAGGTTGTCCATCAAAAGCCAGTTATTTCCAGTGATCAAAGAGCTTTTAAATGTGGAAACGCTGAAGTTGTATTGATCCTGAGCCATATCGTTTGGATTACTCCAGGTGAAATTAAGTGAATCCTCAGTCTGGAGTTCCAAAACGATGGGACCTGGTGGGTTGGGAACTGAACAGAAAAAAAAACAAAATGAGTCATAAAAAGACATCTTTCAAAATGACGGGTGTCAAACTCACATGTTGCGTTGCAAACACTAGAGCTGACACTCTCCATATAGGCCCTCGTTGTGAGCACCACCACGCAGTAAAGGACCCCTGGAGTCAGACCCTCAAATAATGCATGTCCAGTTGTGTTGCTCAAATCTGTGATATTTTCCACCAACTGTGTGTCTCTCTTCAACAACACAGAGTATGAGTCCACACCTCCAGAAGCCAGTGTCCAGATCACCGACATGTTAGTGGTGGTACCAATGACACCAATCAGAGAAACCGATTCAGGTCCTGAAATGAATGCAGTTTTTTTATATACTTGAAGCAGTAATATGTGATATAAAACAAAGTTGTTTCTGGCGCCAACCAGAGTTAGAACAGAGGTACTACTATAGTGACGAGCACTGGCTCCTACTTATATAGCGCTTTTCTATGCTTATTCAGCAACCAAAGCGCTTTACACTAAGTTACGCATTCACCCATTCACATACACAACCACACACTGATGGCAGTAGGCTGTGACGCAGTGCTCCAGCTCAACCATCAGGAGCAATCAGGGTAAAGTGTCCTTCTCAGGGACACAACGCCACGATCTCGTCCGGAACTGGGATTGAACTTCTCAGGCCACAAGCCAACCACTCTACCATTTGAGCTTTGACACCCAAAAATAAATAAAATAAAAGCAAAAATTATTAAACAAAATAAAAAAACGATAATGGCAATAATAACCAAAAAACAAAAAAACGGACGTATCTAAATCAACATTCTAAATGGTATATACTGCTTCTTTAATGGTAGTTGATATTTGTTATTTTCGATGAATCTATATATTATATATTATTTTTGTCTCTGTTGAAATACTTTTTTGATAGTTTAGTAAGTAAGTAATTAAGTAATTGATATTTATAGGGCGCTTTTCCAGACCAGGGTCACAAAATAATAATTATAAAATAATAATAAAAGTGAATTATATAGTATTTTTTCAAGATAAGTCAGTGAGGAAATAGATCCTAAGATTCTATGTTGGATTAATAAGCCTGATTTGCGGTTTTAAATGTAATTTAAGACATTTAAAACCAGGATTCCAACTTCAGTTTTAATCTTGCAGCAGATCAATGGAACTGAATTCATGTTCTGATGGCTGCGTGGTTTATGGGGCATCTGTGTATCACAGTCACTGACAGATACACGTCGACAAGACAGTTTCACTTACTGGTGTAGTTTTCCGCAGTCATTACTGTGCTTTCATATGCCAGCAGACCGACTGTTGCGACAGACACTGAGTATAGAGTTCCAGCTTGTAGGCAGTCCAAGAGAAACCAGTTGTTTTGGGTGATGAAAGTACCTCTAATAGTAGAGACACTGAAGTTGTACTGACTATGATTCATATTATCAGGATCAGTCCATGTGAAGTTAATGGAGCTGACTGTCTGGGAGTCCACAGTGATGGGACCCGGTGGGTTTGGAACTGAACAGAAAAAAACAAAAGTAATAAAAATACATCTTTCAAAATGACGGGTGTCAAACTCACATGTTGCGTTGCAAACACTAGAGCTGACACTCTCCATATAGGCCCTCGTTGTGAGCACCACCATGCAGTAAAGGACCCCTGGAGTCAGACCCTCAAATAATGCATGTCCAGTTGTGTTGCTCAAATCTGTGATATTTTCCACCAACTGTGTGTCTCTCTTCAACAACACAGAGTATGAGTCCACACCTCCAGAAGCCAGTGTCCAGATCACCGACATGTTAGTGGTGGTACCAATGACACCAATAAGAGAAACCGATTCAGGTCCTGAAAAGAATTCAGAAGCAGTAATATGTTATATATAAAACAAAGTTGTTTCTAGCGCCAACCAGAGTTAAAACAGAAGTACTACTATAGTGACGAGCACTGGCTCCTACTTATATAGCGCTTTTCTATGCTTATTCAGCAGCCAAAGCGCTTTACACTAAGTTACACATTCACCCATTCACATACACAACCACACACTGGTGGCAGTAGGCTGCGACGCAGTGCTCCAGCTCAACCATCAGGAGCAATCAGGGTAAAGTGTCTTGATCAGGGACACAACGCCCAGTCTTGTCCCTAACTGGGTTTGAACTTCTCAGGCCACAAGCCAACCACTCTACCATCTGAGCTTTGACACCCAAAAATAAATAAAATAAAAGCAAAAATATTTAAACAAAATTAAAAAAACAATAACGACAATCATAACCAAAAAATAACCCCCCCAAAAAACAAATGTATCTAAATCAACATTCTAAATGTTACATACTGCTGCTTTAATGGTAGTTGATATTTGTTATTTTTGATTAATCTATATATGAAATATTATTTTTGTCTCTATTGAAATACTTTTTTGATAGTATAGTAAAATATATACTTTTATTTCAAGATAAGTCAGTGAGGAATAAATAGATCCTAAGATTCTATGTTGGATTAATAAGCCTTATTTGCGGTTTTAAATGTAATTTAAGACATTTAAAACCAGGATTCCAACTTCAGATTTAATCTTGCAGCAGATCAATGGAACTGAATTCATGTTTTGATGGCTGCGTGGTTTATGGGGCGTCTGTGAATCACAGTCACTGAAAGATACACGTCGACAAAACAGTTTCACTCACGGGTGTATTTTTTCGCAGTCACTACTGTGCTTTCATATGCCAGCAGACCGACTGTTGCAACAGACACTGAGGATAGAGTTCCAGCTTGTAGGCAGTCCAAGAGAAACCAGTTGTTTTGGGTGATGAAAGTACCTCTAATAGTAGAGACACTGAAGTTGTACTGACTATGATTCATATTATCAGGATCAGTCCATGTGAAGTTAATGGAGCTGACTGTCTGGGAGTCCACAGTGATGGGACCCGGTGGGTTTGGAACTGAACAGAAAAAAACAAAAGTAATAAAAATACATCTTTCAAAATGACGGGTGTCAAACTCACATGTTGCGTTGCAAACACTAGAGCTGACACTCTCCATATAGGCCCTCGTTGTGAGCACCACCACGCAGTAAAGGACCCCTGGAGTCAGACCCTCAAATAATGCATGTCCAGTTGTGTTGCTCAACTCTGTGATATTTTCCACCAACTGTGTGTCTCTCTTCAACAACACAGAGTATGAGTCCACACCTCCAGAAGCCAGTGTCCAGATCACCGACATGTTAGTGGTGGTACCAATGACACCAATCAGAGAAACCGATTCAGGTCCTGAAATGAATGCAGTTTTTTTATATACTTGAAGCAGTAATATGTGATATAAAACAAAGTTGTTTCTGGCGCCAACCAGAGTTAGAACAGAGGTACTACTATAGTGACGAGCAGTGGCTCCTACTTATATAGTGCTTTTCTGTGCTTATTCAGCAGCCAAAGCGCTTTACACTAAGTTACGCATTCAGAAACACAACCACACACTGATGGCAGTAGGCTGTGACGCAGTGCTCCAGCTCAACCATCAGGAGCAATCAGGGTAAAGTGTAAAGCTCAGGGACACAACGCCACGATCTCGTCCGGAACTGGGATTGAACTTCTCAGGCCACAAGCCAACCACTCAACCATCTGAGCTTTGACACCCAAAAATAAATAAAATAAAAGCACAAATAATTAAACAAAATTAAAAAAACAATAACGACAATCATAACCAAAACATAAAACCCCAAAAAAAGAGACGTATGTAAATCAACATTCTAAATATTACATACTGTTGCTTTAATGATAGTTGATATTTGTTATTTTTGATTAATCTATATATGAAATGTTATTTTTGTCTCTATTGAAATACTTTTTTGATAGTATAGTAAAATATATACTTTTATTTTAAGATAAGTCAGTGAGGAATAAATGGATCCTAAGATTCTATGTTGGATTAATAAGCCTTATTTGTGGTTTTAAATGTAATTTAAGACATTTAAAACCAGGATTCCAACTTCAGTTTTAATCTTGCAGCAGATCAATGGAACTGAATTCATGTTTTGATGGCTGCGTGGTTTATGGGGCGTCTGTGTACGACAGTCACTGACAGATACACGTCGACAAAACAGTTTCACTCACTGGTGTAGTTTTCCGCAGTCACTACTGTGCTTTCATATGCCAGCAGACCGACTGTTGCGACAGACACTGAGTATAGAGTTCCAGCTTGTAGGCAGTCCAAGAGAAACCAGTTGTTTTGGGTGATGAAAGTACCTCTAATAGTAGAGACACTGAAGTTGTACTGACTATGATTCATATTATCAGGATCAGTCCATGTGAAGTTAATGGAGCTGACTGTCTGGGAGTCCACAGTGATGGGACCCGGTGGGTTTGGAACTGAACAGAAAAAAACAAAAGTAATAAAAATACATCTTTCAAAATGACGGGTGTCAAACTCACATGTTGCGTTGCAAACACTAGAGCTGACACTCTCCATATAGGCCCTCGTTGTGAGCACCACCATGCAGTAAAGGACCCCTGGAGTCAGACCCTCAAATAATGCATGTCCAGTTGTGTTGCTCAAATCTGTGATATTTTCCACCAACTGTGTGTCTCTCTTCAACAACACAGAGTATGAGTCCACACCTCCAGAAGCCAGTGTCCAGATCACCGACATGTTAGTGGTGGTACCAATGACACCAATAAGAGAAACCGATTCAGGTCCTGAAATGAATGCAGTTTTTTTATATACTTGAAGCAGTAATATGTGATATAAAACAAAGTTGTTTCTGGCCCCAACCAGAGTTAGAACAGAGGTACTACTATAGTGACGAGCAGTGGCTCCTACTTATATAGCGCTTTTCTGTGCTTAATCAGCAGCCAAAGCGCTTTACACTAAGTTACGCATTCAGAAACACAACCACACACTGATGGCAGTAGGCTGTGACGCAGTGCTCCAGCTCAACCATCAGGAGCAATCAGGGTAAAGTGTCCTTCTCAGGGACACAACGCCACGATCTCGTCCGGAACTGGGATTGAACTTCTCAGGCCACAAGCCAACCACTCAACCATCTGAGCTTTGACACCCAAAAATAAATAAAATAAAAGCACAAATAATTAAACAAAATTAAAAAAACAATAACGACAATCATAGCCAAAACATAAAACCCCAAAAAAAGAGACGTATGTAAATCAACATTCTAAATATTACATACTGTTGCTTTAATGATAGTTGATATTTGTTATTTTTGATTAATCTATATATGAAATGTTATTTTTGTCTCTGTTGAAATACTTTTTTGATAGTATAGTGAAATATATACTTTTATTTTAAGATAAGTCAGTGAGGAATAAATGGATCCTAAGATTCTATGTTGGATTAATAAGCCTTATTTGCGGTTTTAAATGTAAATAAAGACATTTAAAACCAGGATTCCAACTTCAGTTCTAATCTTGCAGTAGATAAATGGAACTGAATTCATCTTTTGATGGCTGCGTGGTTTATGGGGCGTCTGTGTATCACAGTCACTGACAGATACACGTCGACAAGACAGTTTCACTCACTTGTGTATTTTTCCGCAGTCACTACTGTGCTTTCATATGCCAGCAGACCGACTGTTGCGACAGACACTGAGTATAGAGTTCCAGCTTGTAGGCAGTCCAAGAGAAACCAGTTGTTTTGGGTGATGAAAGTACCTCTAATAGTAGAGACACTGAAGTTGTACTGACTATGATTCATATTATCAGGATCAGTCCATGTGAAGTTAATGGAGCTGACTGTCTGGGAGTCCACAGTGATGGGACCAGGTGGGTTTGGAACTGAACAGAAAAAAAAACAAAAGTAATAAAAATACATCTTTCAAAATGACGGGTGTCAAACTCACATGTTGCGTTGCAAACACTAGAGCTGACACTCTCCATATAGGCCCTCGTTGTGAGCACCACGATGCAGTAAAGGACCCCTGGAGTCAGACCCTCAAATAATGCATGTCCAGTTGTGTTGCTCAAATCTGTGATATTTTCCACCAACTGTGTGTCTCTCTTCAACAACACAGAGTATGAGTCCACACCTCCAGAAGCCAGTGTCCAGATCACTGACATGTTAGTGGTGGTACCAATGACACCAATCAGAGAAACTGATTCTGGTCCTGAAATAAATTCAGTTGTTTATTTACTTGAAGCAGTAATATGTGATATAAAACAAAGTTGTTTCTAGCGCCAACCAGAGTTAGAACAGAGGTACTACTATAGTGACGAGCACTGGCTCTAACTTATATAGCGCTTTTCTGTGCTTATTCAGCAGCCAAAGCGCTTTACACTAAGTTACGCATTCACAAACACAACCACACACTGGTGGCAGTAGGCTGCGACGCAGTGCTCCAGCTCAACCATCAGGAGCAATCAGGGTAAAGTGTCCAGCTCAGGGACACAACGCCCAGTCTTGTCCCTAACTGGGTTTGAACTTCTCAGGCCACAAGCCAACCACTCTACCATCTGAGCTTTGACACCCAAAAATAAATAAAATTAAAGCAAAAATAATTAAACAAAATTAAAAAAACAAAAACGACAATCATAACCAAAAATTAAAACGCCCAAAAACAGACGTATCTAAATCAATATTCTGAATATTACATACTGCTGCTTTAATGGAAGTTGATATATGTTATTTTTGATTAATCTATATATGAAACGTTATTTTTGTCTCTGTTGAAATACTTTTTTGATAGTATAGTGAAATATTTACTTTTATTTCAAGATAAGTCAGTGAGCAATAAATGGATCCTAAGATTCTATGTTGGATTAATAAGCCTTATTTGCGGTTTTAAATGTAATTTAAGACATTTAAAACCAGGATTCCAACTTCAGATTTAATCTTGCAGCAGATCAATGGAACTGAATTCATGTTTTGATGGCTGCGTGGTTTATGGGGCGTCTGTGTATCACAGTCACTGACAGATACACGTCGACAAGACAGTTTCACTTACTGGTGTAGTTTTCCGCAGTCATTACTGTGCTTTCATATGCCAGCAGACCGACTGTTGCGACAGACACTGAGTATAGAGTTCCAGCTTGTAGGCAGTCCAAGAGAAACCAGTTGTTTTGGGTGATGAAAGTACCTCTAATAGTAGAGACACTGAAGTTGTACTGACTATGATTCATATTATCAGGATCAGTCCATGTGAAGTTAATGGAGCTGACTGTCTGGGATTCCACAGCGATGGGACCCGGTGGGTTTGGAACTGAACAGAAAAAAACAAAAGTAATAAAAATACATCTTTCACAATGACGGGTGTCAAACTCACATGTTGCGTTGCAAACACTAGAGCTGACACTCTCCATATAGGCCCTCGTTGTGAGCACCACCATGCAGTAAAGGACCCCTGGAGTCAGACCCTCAAATAATGCATGTCCAGTTGTGTTGCTCAAATCTGTGATATTTTCCACCAACTGTGTGTCTCTCTTCAACAACACAGAGTATGAGTCCACACCTCCAGAAGCCAGTGTCCAGATCACCGACATGTTAGTGGTGGTACCAATGACACCAATCAGAGAAACCGATTCAGGTCCTGAAATGAATGCAGTTTTTTTATATACTTGAAGCAGTAATATGTGATATAAAACAAAGTTGTTTCTGGCGCCAACCAGAGTTAGAACAGAGGTACTACTATAGTGACGAGCAGTAGCTCCTACTTATATAGCGCTTTTCTGTGCTTATTCAGCAGCCAAAGCGCTTTACACTAAGTTACGCATTCAGAAACACAACCACACACTGATGGCAGTAGGCTGTGACGCAGTGCTCCAGCTCAACCATCAGGAGCAATCAGGGTAAAGTGTCCTTCTCAGGGACACAACGCCACGATCTCGTCCGGAACTGGGATTGAACTTCTCAGGCCACAAGCCAACCACTCAACCATCTGAGCTTTGACACCCAAAAATAAATAAAATAAAAGGACAAATAATTAAACAAAATTAAAAAAACAATAACGACAATCATAACCAAAAAATAAAACCCCAAAAAAAGAGACGTATGTAAATCAACATTCTAAATATTACATACTGTTGCTTTAATGATAGTTGATATTTGTTATTTTTGATTAATCTATATATGAAATGTTATTTTTGTCTCTGTTGAAATACTTTTTTGATAGTATAGTGAAATATATACTTTTATTTTAAGATAAGTCAGTGAGGAATAAATGGATCCTAAGATTCTATGTTGGATTAATAAGCCTTATTTGTGGTTTTAAATGTAAGATCACCGACATGTTAGTGGTGGTACCAATGACACCAATCAGAGAAACCGATTCAGGTCCTGAAATGAATGCAGTTTTTTTATATTCTTGAAGCAGTAATTTGTGATATAAAACAAAGTTGTTTCTGGCACCAACCAGAGTTAGAACAGAGGTACTACTATAGTGACGAGCAGTGGCTCCTACTTATATAGCGCTTTTCTGTGCTTATTCAGCAGCCAAAGAGCTTTACACTAAGTTACACATTCACCCATTCACATACACAACCACACACTGATGGCAGTAGGCTGCGACGCATTGTGCCAGCTCAACCATCAGGAGCAATCAGGGTAAAGTGTCTTGATCATGGACACAACGCCACGATCTCATCCGGAACTGGGATTGAACCCGCAACTTCTCAGGCCACAAGCCAACCACTCTAACATTTGAGCTTTGACACCCAAAAATAAATAAAATAAAAGCAAAAATTATTAAACAAAATAAAAAAAACAATAACAGCAATAATAACCAAAAAACTGACGTATCTAAATCAACATTCTAAATAGTACATACTGCTGCTTTAATGGTAGTTGATGTTTGTTCTTTTTGTTGAATCAGTAAGTTTAGTAAGTAGGTAAGTAATTTATATTTATAGAGCACTTTTCAAGACCAGGGTCACAAAATAATAATTATAAAATAATAATAAAAGTTAAATATATAGTTTTATTTCAAGATAAGTCAGTGAGTAATAAATAAATCCTAAAATTCTATGTTGGATTAATAAAACTGATTTGAGGTTTTAAATTTAAATGAACACATTCAAAACCAGGATTCCAACTTCAGTTCTAATCTTGCAGTAGATAAATGGGACTAAATTCATGTTTTGAAGGCGTGGTTTATGGGGCGTCTGTGTATCACAGTCACTGAAAGATACACGTCGACAAAACAGTTTCACTTACGGGTGTAGTTTTCCGCAGTCACTACTGTGCTTTCATATGCCAGCAGACCGACTGTTGCGACAGACACTGAGTATAGAGTTCCAGCTTGTGGGCAGTCCAAGAGATACCAGTTGTTTTGGGTGATGAAAGTACCTCTAATAGTAGAGACACTGAAGTTGTACTGACTATGATTCATGTTATCAGGATCAGTCCATGTGAAGTTAATGGAGCTGACTGTCTGGGAGTCCACAGTGATGGGACCCGGTGGGTTTGGAACTGTTGGGGATGAAGCAGAGAGTCATTAATAACAACACACTCACAACACTTGAGTCATTACAATGTAACTCACGGGTTGCGTTACACACAGATTGGCTTGACGTCTCCAAATGTGCACTTTTGGTGACGACGGTTACACAGAACATGACGCCCGGGGTCAGTCCGTCAAAAGTTGTGTCCGCGGTTGTGTTGCTCAGATCTCTGCTTGTGTGTTCCAACGCTGTCCCTCGTTTCAACAAAACAGAGTACGAATCCACACGACCAGATGCAAGTCTCCAGCTCACCACCATATCTGTCGTTCCTCCAATAAGTGTAACGTCAGTCACATCCTGTGGCTCTAAAAAAGAAACAATTGAACCAGAGTTGTAATCAATATTTTCTCATTCTTGTTTTCAATTCAACAGGAAATATATAAACTAGCGCTGTCATTCAAAAAGGAATCAATTAAATCTCAATCCTCAGCTTTGATGAATCGCAAATATAAATGTACTACTTACAGTGTTAATAATAATACATGCATAACAAGCTGGTTTAAGTCAACGTCATTTTCAGTTTTATTATCTAAATATTTTAGTTTAAACTTTAAGAAACTGGTTTGTACAAAAATCAGTAAAATGGCACATGAGTCACGATAACAGGGCTACTCAACTTAAGGCCCCATAAATAATAAATGCATTATCAAAAAGACGTTAAAACTGATGTTTCTCCAGTCGGTGACTTTTCTAAGCTAAGGAGCTCTAGCTTGGATAACACAACATAGCCCAGTCAGAAGTTTTAACGATGAAGGGACCGAAAAGGAATAAAATGCCAGAGGCATTCCCATGTATTTCTTCTTTCTGTTTGTCTTTTGGTTCCATCTCAGTATATAATGTGGCCTTTAAGGAAGCTTTAATTCCACTGCAGTTCTTGCTTGATTGATTAATTAAAAGAAAAGGATGAACTTTTTAACACGTTTAAGTGTTTTTCTCACTGTTTCGACAAACCAAGAGTCACAACAAAAATATTGTAGGTTTTAAGAAGCACTTTCCTACAAGCACTTTAACATTTGATTAGAGAAAGTATTTTCTCATTTCATTATTGTAAAAGACAGTAAATATCTTTAAAATAAACAATATATTGTTGTTACTACAGTATTGCAATATATCGTATCATCACAAATGTATTGTGGTTTATATCTTTTCACCAGAATCATGACAATACACAGCCCCAGTATTTACCAATCAATGTATGACTCACCCGTGAAAGTGTAGGTCTCTTCTGGTCCCGACAGACTTGTTGGAGCTGCAACTGTTTCAACTGTGATTCTGTATCTGGTTCCTGGCTCCAGACCGTTAAAATAGACCTGATGATCCCTCGTCTCCATTTTCAGTGTTCCGGTGGAAGTGTACGTTTTGACCAAGTATGTGTAAAACATCTGCGCTCCCTGTGGGTCGGACCACTCTGCCTTTATGGCTGTGGTGTTACTCGGGTGGGCCACCAGATTCGAAACAGGATTGGGAACTAAGAGAAACAGAATTGTAAGATTCTTTAATGATCTAATAGAAAAAAGGTGGAATCAAGATCTTACTCACAAGTAAAGGAAGACTCATCGACAATTGCGCTCTTTGAATTTTGAGGTCCGACTGTCTGGACGGTGATGTTGTACAGTGTTCCCGAGGCGAGCTCAGACAGCACCGTACTATTACTGGAAGTGTTTGTTTGTCTTTCGCCGGAGGACGACTTGTAGGTTATGAAGTAACTGACACTTGGAGCGTCCTGCATCATCCTGGGCGACGCCCACTCAAGATGGAGCGAAGAGTTGGTCCTCTCACTGATGTGGACGGAGGCGGGTGGAGTAGGAACTGAAAGAATCCATTTTAGATCATTGAACTACTTGGCTCGACACAAACAAGTATGTTCACTCTGTCATGGATGTGGATCTAACCTGTGGCCGATGAGTAAACATCCGATGGATTCGATAAGTCTCCGGCAACGGACGTCACAGTGATCCTGTGAAGTCTTCCTGGGTGTAAACCAGCAACATGAGCGTAGGCAAGAGTCGTGTTCCTGCTATCCAGGTACATCAACTCTTCGTTCGAGACATCTAACACGTAGTGGTCAACTCTTCCCGCAGGCAACACCCAGGAGATGTTCAGAGTATCAGTTCCTGCTGTGACCGTCACATTCGCAGGCTTCTCTGGTCCTGCAGAGAACAAAATAAACAAGTGTTTTTGTCACTGAAATGTACAGTAGTTGTCTCTTTCTCATTTGGGATAAAGGAATGTAGATTGTGAACCAAAATATTTACACTCTAGCTTAGACACGAGTAAAACATGATGAATTTATTATGTATGGATGTGGCTCTCTTTAGTGAAAATAAAAAACTGACGATGAAGAAATGAGTAGAAACAAGTCAACCTTTTCCAAGTTATTTCCTAATTTACTACTTTTACTCATGACTTTAGACTCATGTACATATTTTGCATAAAATATAATTATTACTTAGGATTTTCACATATATATTTATTGATAAAAATGTAAATCTTTGAATACCATTTATATTAAATTCAACATAATCAATCAAACGCTTTTTAAACAAGTTTTAATAATGTCAAGACACAATTTAATAGTAGCCAATGTATTTAATTTAGGAAGTTTTTGCCACTATATTAAATACCCTTTCTTTCTTTTCCATCTCTGTGTATAATGTGGCCTTCAAATAAGTTTTAATGCCACTGCTGTTCTTGCTGATTTATTAATTAAAAGAAAAAGATGAATTTTTTAAACATGTTTAGGTGTTTGTTTTACAGTTCGACTTACTGGTGAAACTTGTCAGTGTGACTGCGGTGCTCTGATACTCCAACAAACCAACAGTCACGACAGAAATATTGTATGGAGTTCCGGGCTGGAGCTCGTCCAACATGAACCAGTTGTTTCTGGTGATAACCGAGCCTTTGAAACTTGACACACTGAAGTTGTACTGATTATGATCCATGTCATCCGGGTCACTCCAGGTGAAGTTAACAGAGTCAACAGTCTGAGATTCCACAGTAATGGAACCTGGAGGTTTGGGAACTGAATCACAAAAAGAAAATACTGTTGATTTACACAGTGATTTCAAGAACCAATCCTGGCTTTGTTTTGTAACTAACCTGTTGCATTGCAAACACTGGGAGATGAACTACTCAAATGAGCAGTTTCAGTGACAACCTCCACACAATAGAGAACTCCAGGAGTGAGACCCTCAAACACAGCTCCAGTTGTGTTAGCTATGTGACTCGTATTTCTAAGCAGTGACTCTCTTTTCAAAAAGACGGTATAGGAGTCCACTCCACCAGAAGCTGGAGTCCACGTCACTGATATGTCAGTTGTTCCACTGATGACAATGATGTCCGTGACCTCCTCAGGTTCTAGAAGACAAATCATGAGTGATATTTGATACTTTCTATACCTGAAAGATGAACAACCTCACTTCTACTTTCATTATCAGCGCTAATCATGTTGTGTTTATCTGTGCATTTAATTTCACATTGAGCTTGTGAAACATCATCATTTTGTATTAGTTAGTAGACACAAATATATTAGAAATAATAGTTATGATAATAATTAATAATTACAAAATATTTCTGTGAGCATATGAGTTAAACACAAGTAAAGAAATCAATCCCAAATAAAATTTCCTTTAAATGTTTAAAAATTCTCTTTTAATCAGTTTTTTTAAGACCAATAATGAAAATCCACATCAAGTTTTCAGTGTTGGCATCAAACTTGTCCAGGTTAAGCTCATAATCCATCCTTTCTGAAACAGTATTCTTCTTTATTGCTACAAAGTGATTTGAAACGACCAGTTTTAATAAAGAAAAACGTTACAAAGTTTACCTTTATTTAAAAATGAATTTAATAAAGATTTTTTTGTTTAGGATTCTTGCAAATAAACAAAACGCTAACATGCTTTCCTTGGTGTTTTGCGGGCTGTTAGTGACCCCTGCTGGACACTGAGGGATACTGTATAGTACGCGATTCTAAAAAACATATTCGCATGGCCTTTTACAACTAGTTTAAAAACCATTAACATTCAAGGAGAAAGAGACTATAGAACACAGGCTCACTCAGTGTATCAAAAATATAAATGTTGAGAGCTTTAAGGTTAGTGCACATTTTGGATATGGAAATAAGATACGGTTTGACACCTTTATCCATCCGTACAATACAAACACAATGTGACATTCACCTCAACTCTGGCCCTGATATCAACACTTCAAGTTTAACTAGAAAACGGCTTACAGCTGAGACAAAGCATCCTAATGAAATGCAGACTCTGGATGCCTTCTCAACAAAAGGCTTACACATAATCCATCTTGATATAAGAAGTATAAGATATAACATTTCCCAAATCAGAATGTTGGTTCAGTCTAGTAGAATAGGGATAATCTGTCTCTCAGAGAATTGGCTGGATTCAGAAATATCAGACTCTGAAAACGAATTTGAAAATGTTACTGTAATTAGGAACAATACAGAAATGGAAGGGGGGGGGGTTGTATATTTATTAGATCAGACCTGGTTTTCAGAGTGAGATCATACTTGGTCAACGTCAACATAGAAGCAGTCTGGGTTGATATTCTACTTCCCAAGAGTAAACCTATTTTATTAGCAGTTTGTTATAGACCCCCTGATCAAAGGGACTTCTACTCCCGCCTTGAGGAAGTATTTGATAGGAACGATAGTGCAGAAGCTCCCTAGACAGACTGATTCTTACTGGGGGAAAGCATGTGCAGAGGTTTTACAGAGGGAGGGGGGTCCAATCCAATGCTTCTGCTGCATGTGCAGAAGCTCAAGGCCATGCAGCCTACAAAGGAATCAGGGCAGAATAACATCCCAGTTAGATTCTTGCAGAATGCAGCAGAGGCTATCACGCCCTGCTTAACCTTTGTTATAAACCTATCACTTGAACAAAAATATGCAGAAAAGGGCAGTAAACTGGACCCAGGTAACTTCTGCCCAGTCGTAATCTTAAATTCACTCGCTAAAGTTATGGAGAAAATCATCTTTGACCAAATGAATGAATATTTGGTTCAAAACAACCTCCTGTAACAATTTCAATCAGGATTTAGTTCCATCACATTCTACGGACACTTGTCTTGTGTACTTGACGAGCTTAATTAGAAAATAGTAAAATAGTTAAATGGATGATGGTAAATATTGTGGGATTGGGGCAGAGACTAGCAAGTCCTCCAACTTGTGCAGTAAGTTCCAGGGAGAACAAAATAAACAAGTGTTTTTGTCACCGAAATGTACAGTAGTTGTCTTTTTCTCATTTGGGATAAAGGAATGTAGATTGTGAACCAAAATGCTTACACTCTAGCTGAAACGCCAGTTAAACAGGCTGACATTTATCCTGTATGAATGTGGCTCTCTTTAATGAAAATACAAAACTGATGATGAAGAAATGAGTATAAACTAGTCAACTTTATTTAAGTTATTTCCTAATTTAGTACTTTTATTCATGACTTTAGACTCATGTACATATTTTGCATAAAATATAATTATTACTTAGGATTTTCACATATATTTATTGATAAAATGTAAAATCTTTGAATACCATTTATATTAAATTCCACGTAATCAATCAAACACTTTTTAAACAAGTTTTAATAATGTCAAGACACAATTTAACAGTATCCAATTTATTTAATTTAGGAGGTTTTTGCCACTATATTAAATAGTCTTTCTGTCTTTCTTTTCCATCTCTGTGTATAATGTGGCCTTCAAATAAGTATTAATGCCACTGCTGTTCTTGCTGATTTATTAATTAAAAGAAAAAGAGGAATTTTTAAAACATGTTTAGGTGTTTGTTTTACAGTTCGACTTACTGGTGAAACTTGTCAGTGTGACTGCGGTGCTCTGATACTCCAACAAACCAACAGTCACGACAGAAATATTGTATGGAGTTCCGGGCTGGAGCTCGTCCAACATGAACCAGTTGTTTCTGGTGATAACCGAGCCTTTGAAACTTGACACACTGAAGTTGTACTGATTATGATCCATGTCATCCGGGTCACTCCAGGTGAAGTTAACAGAGTGAATGGTCTGAGATTCCACAGTAATGGAACCTGGAGGTTTGGGAACTGAATCACAAAAAGAAAATACTGTTGATTTACACAGTGCTTTCAAGAACCAATCCTTGCTTTTGTTTTGTAACTAACCTGTTGCATTGCAAACACTGGGAGATGAACTACTCAAATGAGCAGTTTCAGTGACAACCTCCACACAATAGAGAACTCCAGGAGTGAGACCCTCAAACACAGCTCCAGTTGTGTTAGCTATGTGACTCGTATTTCTAAGCAGTGACTCTCTTTTCAAAAAGACGGTATAGGAGTCCACTCCACCAGAAGCTGGAGTCCACGTCACTGATATGTCAGTTGTTCCACTGATGACAATGATGTCCGTGACCTCCTCAGGTTCTAGAAGACAAATCATGAGTGATATTTGATACTTTCTATACCTGAAAGATGAACAACCTCACTTCCCATTATCAACGCTTATCATGTCGTGTGCATTTAATTTCACATTGAACATCATCATGTTGTCTGAGTTAAAAATTCAGTCACAAATATATTAGAAAAAATAGTTATAATAATTAATAATTGCATGACAAAATGTGTTCGTGAGCATATGCGTTAAACACGAGTAAAGACATCACCAAATAACAGTTCCTTTAAAAGTTTAAAAATTCTCCTTTAAAGAGTTTTTTTTTTTTTTAGACCAATAATGAAAACAGATTTTTCAGTGTCGGCATCAAGCAATAAAATCAATACTTTCTGAAACCGTATCCTTCTTTATTGTACAAAGACCAGTTTTAATAAAAACAAACATAACAAAGTTTAACTTTATTTTATTTTCTGGAACTCGTTCTCTGTGTTATCTTGATCTTTTTAGTATATATTTTATTGAGTATTGCTTTGATTGTTTAAGAGATTTGTGACCCTGGTCTGGAAAAGCGCTATATAAATATAAATGACTTACTTACTTACTTTATTTAAAAAATGAATTTAATACACTGTTTTTGTTTAGGATTCTTGCAATGGTTTAAAAAAAAAACGCCGACATGCTTCCCTTGGTGTTTTGCGGGCTGTTAGTGACCCCTGCTGGACACTGAGGAATACTGTATAGTACCTGATTCTAAATAAAATATTCGCATGGCCTTTTACAACTAGTTTAAAAACCATAAAAATTCAAGAAGAAAGAGAATATAGAACACAGGCTCACTCAGTGTATCATATTATCATTAATGTTAAGAGCTTTAAGGTTAGTGAACACTTTGGATATGGAAGTAAGATACTGTTTGACACCTTTATCCATCTTTACAATATAAACACAATTAAAAAACGGACCACAACACCAAAAAGCCAGCGATGATCTTGTCATCATGCTATATCTTCTGCTCTCTGGGTGACATTCACCTCAACTCTGGCCCTGATATCAACACTTCAAGTTTAACTAGAAAACGGCTTACAGCTGAGACAAAGCATCCTAAGGAAATGCAGACTCTGGATGCCTTCTTAACAAAAGGCTTACACATAATCCATCTTGATATAAGAAGTATAAGATATAACATTTCCCAAATCAGAATGTTGGTTCAGTCTAGTAGAATAGGGATAATCTGTCTCTCAGAGAATTGGCTGGATTCAGAAATATCAGACTCTGAAAACGAATTTGAAAATGTTACTGTAATTAGGAACAATACAGAAATGGAAGGGGGGGGGGTTGTATATTTATTAGATCAGACCTGGTTTTCAGAGTGAGATCATACTTGGTCAACGTCAACATAGAAGCAGTCTGGGTTGATATTCTACTTCCCAAGAGTAAACCTATTTTATTAGCAGTTTGTTATAGACCCGCTGATCAAAGGGACTTCTACTCCCGCCTTGAGGAAGTATTTGATAGGAACGATAGTGCAGAAGCTCCCTAGACAGACTGATTCTTACTGGGGGAAAGCATGTGCAGAGGTTCTACAGGGGGAGGGGGGTCCAAGCCAATGCTTCTGCTTTATTTGAAGAAGCTCAAGGCCATGCAGCCTAAAAAGGAATCGGGGCAGAATAACATCCCAGTTAGATTCTTGCAGAATGCAGCAGAGGCTATCACGCCCTGCTTAACCTTTGTTATAAACCACTTGAACAAATGTACAAAAGGGCAGTAAACTGGACCCAGGTAACTTCTGCCCAGTCGTAATCTTAAATTAATTCACTAAAGTTATGGAGAAAATCATCTTTGACCAAATGAATGAATATTTGGTTCAAAACAACCTCCTGTAACAATTTCAATCGGGATTTAGTTCCATCACATTCTACAAACACTTGTCTCCTGTACTTGACGGACTTAATTAGAAGTTAAATGGACGATGGTAAATATTGTGGGATGGTCCTGTTGGGTTTTAGAATTCTTCTGTTTAAACTAAAGGCCTCTAGACAGTGGGTCAGGTCATACCTTAAAGGGCATCAGCTAGTGGTGGAGGTGAATGATGCTCTTTCTTCACCACTTCAGTTACCTTGCGGTGTCCCCCAAGGGAGCATCTTAGGACCTCTGCTCTTTTTGATTTATGTGAATGAAATGAAAACAGCCTGTGAAAATAGTTTGTTCCTTTTTGCCAAATGATGCTGCAATACTGGCTTCGCATCGGGACAAAAGGGAGGTCAAGAAATCCCTTAGTCTGGAGCTTATTATGATCAACTCATGGCTGATGGGCAATAGGATCTACTACATATTCTAAAAAATGAATCAATCCTTTTTGGTTCGAGAATAGGATTTTAAATAATGTTGCCCCGGATTAGCGGAAGAGTTATTTTACTAAAATTAGTGATGTTCACGACCATACCACCAGGGGGAGATCCTTAAATCTCATCCTCATCTGTGAAGGGCATGAGCTCACTTATTTATTTTAAAAGTGCCCTAAAGGGATGGTTAAGAGGCACATTTTAGCTAATTGTGAAGACTGTTTTTTTATTTTATAGTTTAATATTGTTTTTATTGTTATTGCACTTTGTAATTGTTCTTTTAATTAATATTTTAATTGGTTTTTATTGATATCGCACTTTGTAATGGTTATTTTATTTAATATTTTTAATTAGTTTTTATTGATATCGCACTGTACTCCCTCCCCAAATTTATGTGTGGAGGAACACCCACATATTCCCCCACTTGACATTATACACATACACTTGCAGACACTCAAAAACACACTTGCACTCTCACAGAAAGGGACCAAAATGGAATTAAGCCATTAAATAAAGATCTCAATAAATTAATCGTTCTCCTCCCCTCCCCTGTCACCTCATTTATGAACAAACTATGCTGAAAATTTAATTGGATATATGTATTCATTTTGTTGAGTGTGTTGAGTGAGAGGAATGAGTGAAATGGACCCAAGATTACATAAAAAGTTACTGATCCCTGTTCAGAATCAGAAAATTTGGTTTACATAACATGTTTTCAGTGATGTCAGGTATATGTCCAGCTTTATTTAAATTAAATTAATTTTCTATAAGTTTAATATGTATTTATGTGTCAAGGTTGACCCAAACAACTTCCCAGGTACTGGACTGTGAAAATACTGTTCTTTAATGTGTCCATCTGTGCAGTGTTTTGGAATAAAAACGTTTTCCTTTTTGTAGAATTGTTCACTTTTTGGTCACATGTATTTTAATATATTGTTAAAATTTCTTGTTTCGTAGATATTTTGTATTGTCATATTATCCTTTTCATAGGCCAAATATCGTCACAGTGTCGAATCGTGAGTTACCCATATCATCCCACCCTTATGTGTGTATAATAATAACTATAAATAAATACTTTTTTATCTTTCATTTTTGGAGGCAATTAAAGAATACACTCATTTGTACCGATTAACACACATAATATATGTACACGACACACGTCATTTAGCTTCTTAGTGTGTGAAATGAACTGTTGATTTCATATTTAGACTTCAAAGTTGTGCAGTAAGTTCCAGGGAAGAAAATAAATTGTCTTACTTGTGAACTGGATTAAAGTGAAGTAATCTCCTTCTGTTCGATTATCTCCTGCAATGGCGACAAGTTTGATTGTGTATTCCGTCCCTGGTGTCAAGTGTGTGAACACAGCCGACTCCACTGTTGTGTATCTGATCAGCTGCTTGCCATCGTTGCGCCATGTCAGCCTGTAGTTCAACTCTTGGCCAGCAGGTGGACTCCAGCTCATGTTAATAGATGTGGTGGTGAAAGTCACTGAAGGATTGTGGATCATTCCGGGTTCTAAATTAAAATGTTAAAAAAGAGGATGTTGTCTTGTGGTTATATTTGAAACGTATGGATAAGATTCAGATTTAATCTTACTTGTGTACTGGAGCACTTCTTTACCGGCTCCCATGGTCTGTCGATCGCCAGCAACTGCAGTCACAATGATATCATACGAAACACCAGCACTGAGGCCAGTGATGTTGATGCTAGTTTCACTGGTATTTTGCACATTCCCACCTAACTCTACTTTGTAAAACAAACTATCTCCATCTGGCTCATCCCAATCTACTAATATAGAGGAAGTGGTGACTTCTCTTACAGTAAGGTTTTGGACTTGGTCGGGCACTGTGGAGGACAAAGAGACAATTCATGGTCAAATTCATTGAATTTACATTTACGTGGTGGAAACAATAGCAGGTGTTATGGTTTGTTTTCATCCTTATCTGGTCCTAACCTGTTCTTGTGAGACTGAAATGAAATTGTATAAGTTGAAAATCTCTAACACGCTTCGTTGACCAATTTAAAATCTGCTTTTTATTTAACAAAAAAAGTTAGCTGAAGATACAAAACCTTTAAAGTATTTAAAATAAAGAATATATTGGACACGTTATTGCGTTTTAAACATTTTGCCGTCCCTTTATAATGCTTGCATGGATTTAAAAGGGTGCAAGAGTCATTTTTTCCTCTTTAAACAATTACACAGAAACTGCTAAAGGCTAAATAAACTTGCTAGTGGGCAGTGACCAAAAATCTTGGGACAAAGAAAACTAGGCACATTATCGTAGCTCTAACAATAAGGGAGTCGTTTTGAAAGATCTGGCTCTGTAGAAACTGTGAGAGGGTAACCAAGCTGACTCACCTATGTCGAAATAGATACATGTAACTTTTTCAAGTCATCACAGTAGAAATAACCAGAGGAAATTCTAAGAAAATCATCGATGATTCATACTTGTGTATACTGAGATATTGCTCATCGCTCCTTCGGTGACGTTGTCTTCTGCCACGGCCGACACTTTTATGTCGTACTCGGCTCCGGCAGTCAGGTCATCGATAACCCCTGAGGTGTCCTTCACCATCTTCGTGTCTGCTCCAAGCAACCGAACTCTGTAGCTTGAAACAACCCCTTCTGGTTTATTCCAGACCAGCGATATAGACGATGTTGTGGCTGCTCCCAGAGTCAGACCAGGGATTTCTCCAGGCTCTTGACAGAGGATTTTAAAGTATTTTATTACGATAAATAATAATTAATCTAATGCATAATAAACATATATATATATAAAAATGTGACTTACTAGTTGTGACATTTACACAACAATCCAAACAAGACAGGTTGATAACATAAGTGGTTCCTGGAGTTAGATCATTTATTGAACCAATTCCAGAGTTGTTCCCTTCAGTCATGTTGCAGGTTGGATCGGACGAAAAAGTTGCCGTTTTTGTTGTGAGTATAAGAGCAATGCTGTCATTACACCCTGTGACGAATAAAAAAAGACACAAAAATAACACATTAATACAAATAAATAAGTATAAGTACATATACATCACAATATATAGGAACTAGAGCACTGTAACAATAATAATACAAATTGTAATCGCAGTAGTAACAATTTAATAAACCAATATTCATTAATAATAAAATACAGTTTTTTTTAAATAAACAATTAACATTCCTTTGGATGTTGCAATTAAACTTCAGGCTCTTAAATGGAAGCAGTCAGTATGATCTCCACACTTAAAGAAACAATGTAAGCCCACGAGATCACAATAGCCCTTAAATAGTATGAATTTATTAACTGTATCGAAATATGTTTTATTGAATTGTTTCGTGAGCTGTATTGTGTTGTACTGTGAGCTGAAAATATCGTATTGAGTTCTACCATGACCTGAATATATCTTAATGACTCTGTATCATGAGCTGAATAGCGCGTAACGTGTTGTACTGTGAGCTGAATATATCGTATTGTGTCGTATCGTGAGCTGAATATAGTGTATCGTGTTGTATCGCGAGCTGAATATATCGTATCCAGTCGTATTGTGAGCTGAATATATCTTATCAACTCTTTATCGTGAGCTGAGAATATTGTAATTAATCTGCACGCCAGCTGAATATATTGTATTGAGTCGTATTATGAGCCTAATATAGCGTATCGTGTTGTACTGTGAGCTGAATATATCGTATTGTGTCGTATCGTGAGCTGAATATAGTGTATCGTGTTGTATCGCGAGCTGAATATATCGTATCCAGTCGTATTGTGAGCTGAATATATCTTATCAACTCTTTATCGTGAGCTGAGAATATTGTAATTAATCTGCACGCCAGCTGAATATATTGTATTGAGTCGTATCGTGAGCCTAATATAGCGTATCGTGTTGTATTGTGAGCTGAATATATCTTATCAACTCTTTCAATAAAGTTTTACCTTACCTTACCTTATCAACTCTTTATCGTGAGTATATCGTAATGAATCCGTATTGCGAGCTGAATATATTGTATTGAGTCGTATCGTGAGCCTAATATAGCGTATCGTGTTGTATTGTGAGCTGAATATATCTTATCAACTCTTTCAATAAAGTTTTACCTTACCTTACCTTATCAACTCTTTATCGTGAGTATATCGTAATGAATCCGTATTGCGAGCTGAATATATTGTATTGAGTCGTATCGTGAGCTGAATGTATCGTATCTTTAAAGAAAATGGCAACACAGAAAAAGAAGCAACACAGTGAAGTTTAACTCACCTCTGCACTCTGCATGGGAGACCTGCATGAGAAAGGAATAACAATTAAATGCTATATTTTAAAAGTATTTAAAAAGTCCCTAAAGCTTCAGATGCACTTATAAACCGAAAAGCAATTGTTCAGGTTGAGAAAACTTCATCTGTTTAAGCAGCTTTTCAAACAAGCTAAACAATAACAAACATTTAATAAAAGAAAAATGTTCACAGATTAGCATCATTAGCTCAAAGTGTGGAGGTGGTTTAACGAAGTTCAACAGGTCAGACAAAAAAAGAGACGTTAGTCAACCCAGCCTTAAAAAACAGTAACCAACACTGAACACAAAATGTATTGAATGGAAGTCAATAACTTGGAGAGGAAGATATCAATCTGATATAAACAAACATAGCTAGCCTAGCAGCTAAGTGCACCTCCTGATTCTTAATGAAATAAACCATTAGAAGCAGTAGTTTACAGTTTATTTAAGTTCTCTTTACTACCAGCTTCTCTACTTTAACACACTCAAAACTGTTTTTATTTTAGATGCAAACAAATCCTGTCGTGTCACACTTCCTTTTTTAACTGGCGATAATATGCAAATATCGGTGTAAATGAGGAAGTGGCATTTTGACGTAAGACATAGAAAGGTGAAAGCCAAAGCCTCACTGAAGCAACTGTTGTTCCTGTTATCAGAAATTACTCATTAGCCAAACTTTAAACAGTCAAGAGGTTGCCTCTCCGTTTCTGGTTAGCTAAACATTCAGACACACAACAGGAGTTGACATCGCTTGCAAAATATGCACATGATACACACTTACTCCCTCGGGACAATTTGATTCAAATGGGATGTAACACGATGACATTTAAAGATTGATAGCTACTTGACGGGGGTTATTATTAAATAAATACCAGCCTTAATGATTTTTACTAAATCTTGTCCGACACGATTAAGAGCCGCACCATGACGTCGTAAAAGTGTCGTGATTATCGTTGACAAAGAATTCCCCTCAAGACAGTTTGAGACATTCTCTCTAAATAAACGATTGCCTCTCATGGGAGCAGTTTTATCCTTCTCTTTTTAACTCACACTCACCCTGCCCTTCCTCCCAATCTCAGGGGAGCTACTTGTTGTTCCAACTCTCTCAGACTTCTGAGTTAAGGATGTTTACGCATTCAACAACTGTAGGTTTTCATATAGACCCATAAGTATTTGTTTAAAGAAACAAAGGAAAATAGATGAATATGATTGTAATGGCATTTTCTGAAATGGTTTCTGAACAAATTTGGTAAAGAGTTTAATTAAAAACAATGTGTAGGATTGTTTAGGAGGATATTTTTGTTCTTAAAGGGTGGATAAAATAATGTATAGCATGGTAATAACACCATTTTTATATTTATTTACAACTACATTTTTATTAAATTTGATATACCATTGATAAAAGTGAGCTCAAGGGAACCTCGGGTGGAAGTAGAATTTGAAAACTCCCTTATACCAGATCAACAACCCGAAGTCTGGGGACCAGTGCCAGTGCTTGAGGCATATCTATTCGTTTCCAAGTTACACCGAAAGAAAAACAATTTTTTACTGATTATAACAGACGGAAAGTTGTTTTAGATACTTGAAGAAAACCGTATTTTCTCTAAACATGAGTTTGTGACATGTCAAGACACTCTTTTCTGTTGAGTTAACAAAAGAAAAACACTTGTAAACTAGTGAAATTGAGTGAAAAACAAACTGTATATGATTTATTTTTACAGGATTTATCTGAAGGTTGGTAAAAACCAAAACAATGCTGAATTCTTCAGAAAGTGTGAGGATCCAGATGGTAGTTTGGAAAACACTATTTAAATGTAACAATATATTCTTTGCTTTATTATCAACATTCCAAGAAAATTTGATGGAAATATTTTGATTTACTTTGATAAAAGTTGGCCAGAAACAATTCAATTAACTCCTTGGCAGCAGTGATTATGTTCGTGCAGCCACACTTGTAGGGATTAGCTGTTCTTAAACAACCTTTTTATTCTTATATACCAAATATATACCAATTAAAAAAATATTATGAGGGGCATGTGTGAATAAAAAAAAAACATCTACTTTTAAATGAAACTAAAATCTCTTACCGTCTTAAGATAAACCCATAAAACATTCATTTACGTATAATGTGCAGCTGGACTTCGTCCATCATCAGGAGGGCATTCTTGTGTGTAATGAAAAGTGACGACAACATCGCCATCAGAAAACACCTGACAGAACTCATCCTTGCTTTTCATCAACACAGAAATATAATTAAAAAAAAAAGGTTGAAGGTCACATGGGAGAATGTTAAAGGGCATTTTTTTGGGGGGCATTTTCTTGTTGTCATCCAAGAATTCCTATGCAATGAACCTCAGGGAGTTTGAATGGTTTGTATTTCTTGGCTCGTTTCTCATTTGCACTCCCCATCATGTAAACAATGGTCGCCGTGACGTTCGGCTCAGAGAAACTACATCAAAGATTTGTAACTCAAGATCTGTTTAAGAAATCCGTGGAGAAGTTTGGTATTAGTCCAAGATAAGGACTCTTTATCAGGTGGAACAAAGCAGCGCTGACCGTTACACAAACACTACGTCAGTCCGACCTGCCACTCTCTTCTCCGTCTCTTCCGATAAACGTCCAGTTCCTTCCTTCAGAATCACACCCTGACCTCAAAACAATCCAGAAATCACCTTTCAAGCGTTTTCGCTCCTGGATCAACTCGTTCAACCCAAGCTCTGTCTAAATCTGATAAGTTGCAGACACAATGAAACAAAGGACTTTCACCAATAGTTGAAATTCTGCTCCTTGAATTACGCTTAAGGAGTTAAAGGGCCGGTGACGCGCTGACTGGTGAAAGATGATTCTCCTGCAGAAACTGCTTAGACGTGTTATTTGACCGAAAATATATTCTGTACTCTCTGTGAGTGTGTACCTGTCCAGGGTTTTTACTCTGCTTGTCGTATTATACACTATTTCTCTCTTCCTATGATGATCAACTTTCACTATCTCTAAAAAATTTTCGCTATTAAATCAGTAATATTTATACAGTATATGACAGATATATATCCAGAGCAAAAAGTACAAAGTTCCTCCCCCTTTAACCCTGAAGGCCCGAAAACAAATAAGTTTGTGGTATCCCTTGTGTTGTCACTGAGTCGAGGTGAACACCACAAACACATTTGTTTTTCGGGCCTTCGGGTCACATTGACCCAGAGTAAAAGAGTTATAAGAGTTTAAAGAGATTAATTTTGGTTGAATGGTTACGGAATAAGGAGGATCACATCAAATATGTTTATTTATATAACTTAGACTATTCGTTAGGTTGTAACAGATTCTAAACATAAATTAAGTTAAAAATAATTCCACAAAATGGCCCAGATTCTCAGTTAAACTACACAAAATCCACAAAACCACCAAATATCAAATTTCATTTGTAAAAGAATAAAACCTAAGATGTAGAGATGTTTCTGACATCTTACTTACCGCTGTTTATAGTTTCCATATTTTCGTTTAGTTTCAATTCTCCAAAAAAAAAATGTTTTAGGGACTTAACTTTATTTTTTATTTTTATTTTTATTTTGCATCAGGTGTGTCTTCTATTTTCTACAACTATTAACATTGACATTTTTAATGACATTAACAATTCTCAGATTAATATTGAGCTTTTGGTAACTATTCTTTTTATCAAAATGAAAAAACAATTAAATGAATTTAAATCGGAAACTTTTATTGACAGTGTTTTAAACAAGACACAGGATTATCTTGAGGGTGCAATAGAAACTAAAAAAATGTAATAATATAATTCAAATAAAAAGAGATTATAACGCTTCAACAATTTATAGCAGGAATCTCAAAATAAACGAATGTATAATCAACTAAAATTTCATATTTTCGTAGCATCATTTTAACCTTTTCATTGTATAAAGAATCTTTTCGTTCGATCTGGCCGCCTTTACGAATTCCGAGCCCCTGATATACCATGTGCTAAGAAAGTATCGATTACATTGAGGAAATGTTAGTGTGTTTAATTGTCTGCTACATACATGGAACAAAAATCACGGACTATTTTTGCGAGGCTGCTTCTGGGCTGCTGTCCGTTTGACAGGAGGCATTCATGCTCACAGAGGCTGGACCTTCACACTGACCACAGTGGTGTGAACAGTGTGATGTTTGAATGTGTGAAAGTGAAGCGTGGGGTGTGATGTGTGCGCTCATTCTGGAAAGAGGAAGCTGGTCCAGAATGACCAATATAGTTGTTTTTTTTTAATTATAAATAAGCATTTCTTAACAATTCCAATTTATTTCTAAAGGTAATTTCACCGAGTATGGACTGATAAGGCACAGGTGCTCAAACTTTTTCAGAAAAGGGCCTCGGTGGATGGCACAAAATTGATCATGGGGCCAAATAAGAACAGTGCCATCATACCAAGAGTGATGACATTCAGAATTTAATGATAACTTTACACAGGCAGACAGGAAAGCATCTTCAGTATTTAGGAATTAGTATTAACACATGTCTTCTTGCTGTGGGATCTTTTTTGACCTCGTCATCAAAAGATTATCTTACATTTTCAATTCTGTGCTTCAATAATTATAATAATCCATGGGTCGCATTATTTACACCTAAGGGCTGCAAATGACACTAAGATCTTTTTGTAAAGTCCAGAGCTTTTGCTGATTCAGCATTATGGTGAGTTGTTCCTTTTTCTCTTAATTGTAGTTTTTTTGCAGGTCACGCTTTTTTACTTCTACTATTTTACGATCTAAACGTTGGTCCGTGAATATAATCCTGGAATTTAACCACCAAAATGTTGGGCACCCCTGATCTAGAAGTCAGTTGTCAAACTGCTTTTAAGCTTTGGAATGATCTTCCTCTCTCTTTGCGCTTGATGGAGTCTACTGACTCCTTTAAGAAACATCTGAAGACGTTTTTATTTGTTCAGGCTTTTCCTTGATTTTCTGGAACTCCTGTTGTGTTATCAGTTTTATCTTGACCTTTAAAGTATATATTTTATTGAATATTGTTTTGATTGTTTAAGCGCTTTGTGACCCTGGTCTGGAAAAGCGCTATACAAATAAAAATGACTTACTTACTTACTTACCTTTCATCAAAAATCAAAAAATAAAAACCGACTAAATTTGATATCAACAGAAAACGTTATTATTTCACTTGGTTGATTAAAGTTATTAAAAAAAAAGTGAAAAAAAACATCTAGTTCACGTTGAGTATTTAAGTTTAACTAACCCGACAGCACGACTGGGCACAAGACAGAAATATGTTGTATCTTCACAGCTCAAAGGCAATAGTTGCTCAGAAGCTAAGCTCAGATAAAATGATAGCGATCTAAAAAATGGTGCCTCTGAGGCCGACCACTCATTTGCATTGAAACTCTCTCTTTGTCATTTGTCTCCTGAATGTAAATCCTGGAGATGTGGGGAGATCAGATGTGATCAAAACCAGACTGTCCTTGTCCAGTCTGTGGGGTTTGTCGGGATGGACGCGGCAACATTCCGTTGAGACTCGAACCCACAACAAAACGACTTTATATAACACAAGATGACTTACAGGTCAAAGGCTTTTGAGAAAGTTCTTTAGTTTGCATCTACTCACGAGATTTACAGATGTACTGAGATATAAACTAATATAAGAACAATATGAGAATTAAATAAACAATTTAAAAATATATATATTGGAGTTTGATTACAGTTTGTTGACCTAAAAAAGTAGCCCCTAAAAGGACTCAAACAAAAGTGAAAATACTATTTCCTTTAAGGTTATATACAAATAGGAGACCCTATCAGATGGAGATTTGGTAACTATGTTTTCCCACAAACAAAAGGTTCTCTTAAAAAATATTTCCATCTTTGGATACATATTGGATATAAAAAAGAAAACAAAAGTTCTATATGAACCAAAACTTTTTCATATACAAACTCATTCATACAATCCTAATATACCAGATGTATACAGTAAATACTCAGCTCATAGAGACTGACATAAATTCAAGATGTAGTATGTGATATTATCTCTGGAATTTACATAATGGAAATAATCACCTACAAAAAAAAACTTTACATTAATCCAAAAAATGAAGACTCAATGACTATTTGAACTCTGTCTGACTGTTTATATTTTTGTAGTTAAAATCAATCTGAAACAAACAAAACAAAACAAACAAAAAAATGGATGATTAACAGCATCTGTCACTTTCCTGTCACAACTAATAACAAAGAGTAAATACATATATTTTAATACCCCCCAAAAAATCAATCCAACCCATTCTATGTTTTGCGCATTAGTTGTTGTTTTGATGTCGTTTTTAAAAAAATTAAGAAACAAAATACAAATTAAAATAATTAAATAAATCCAAGATCTGATATAATAATGTTTTTTTTTTATAAAATAAACTCTCAATAATAAAAATAGTGTTATTGAACAACAAAGAAAATCAGTCTTGATGTAAATAGATCGAGCCACATGCTAACCCTTGTGTTATCTCAGGGTCAAGGTGACCCGGAGGCCCGGAAACAAATAATGTGTTTGTGTTATCCCTTGTGTTGTCTCTAGGTCAAGGACCTCCCTGGATTCCATAAATACATATGCAGTGGTGGAGGTCATCTTGACCCTGAGATAACACATGGGTTAATAGATTTTTAATCCAGGAAACAAATGAGATAATGACGTAATTTAGAGGGATTTGTGTTTTTTTTTAGGAAAAATCAACAGTGACTATCGCTAGGTTCACCTCGGGTCTTTTTTCTCTTCCTTGAAGCTTTAAAAAGTACTATTGGTTCCTTCATCAATGCAAAAGAATGCAATATTCTGACTTACTGCCACACTCAGTTATGCTGTTCCAATTTAACCAAACTGGTGAATTTCACAATATTTGATTTTACATTCTCAGCATCACAAGTGGATAAAACAATCGAGAGCCTTGTCTTATGCAAAATACTTCATGCAGGCGAATCTAAGGTTTGAGGTCAAACCACTTCCTTTTTCCGTGTCACACTAGTCATAACCCTGCAGTGACAATTGGTAAAAACACTTCCGTTGAACTTCATCACAGCAGAAAGTGAAGTAACAATCCTGGGTGACGCTCTTTATAAGATCTTTTTTATTCATTGCAATTTGATATCAGTTTGTATAATGAGCCTTTATTTCGGTAAATTCATCTGGAGTAAAAGAGTTCAGCTTGAAAATTAACTTCAGGATATTGAAATAACCATGTAGAAATCAATCAGTCCGGACAAATTGACCTGTCATATTCCACAAGAGGGAGTTCCCAATCTGTTTTAAAAGGGCCAAGAATAGAAATAGAGAGAAGACAGAGAAGGGAAAGCTTTGAATGGGTTTATGTTAAAAACCTGAAAAAAAAAAAGTTCTTTTGTCCATGGTTTCCTGTCAAGTCTATATGTCACGTATACTTCTAACAGAGACATTTCTTCATCTTCTTCTTTTTCGTTGTCTTTGTGAATCCTGTATGACTCATATCCTCCTTTTATCTTCTTTTAATTCATCAACCTTAATGTTTATTTTTATTATTTCCATGAGAAATGTAGGTCTGAGTTGAGGACAACATTTTTGTCGATGTTTGCTTTAATTAGAATTAATTCAATTTATCTTCTCAATATTAATGAATAATTAAAGCGCTGAGTGACCGAACATAAAGTTAATTCTGAGGTCTTCTGAGATGGGGAAACTTCCCTGGGAGTGACGGAAACAAAGGGCCCCATTGTTATCACTCTCTCACTGGTGAGTATTCATTAGACACAAAGACGTTAAAGTCATATATTTAAACTTCTCCCGCAGTCATGTCTTGATCCATGGATTATTATTTGTGTTTACACCACCACTCTCTTTCTTCTTATGGTTCAATAAAAGGGTGATGACGATGTTACTGTTACAGATACCATATTTATTCAGAGGATAACTGAGTCATACCTCTTTGTCCAGTTTTCTAATGAATGTTTTCGTCTTTGGTCCGTCGCCAGTTGAGTAAAGAGTCACTTTTGTGTAACAAGCATTCAACTGAAAGTCAATTTAATTCCAATATTCGATTGTATACTTTGTCAAAAAAGTAAAGTTGAAGCCATACAGTTGAATGTACCTTTAATATACATTTATTTTAAACAAAATTTGAATTATTACCTAATCGTATGATCCTTGGCAGAGGTAAATATTGGATAACATTTGTCCGGTAATAGGTATTATCATCTTATTACACAACAATTAAAGATAAGAAAAAAATCAAGAAGGGAAGAGTGACGGACATGTTTCTATGCCAACTCTCTCATGTCTTTTAAAGAATCAGGATGCAATCAAATATGAAAAATAACCTCTTTGGTTGAAGATTTCGGTCGCTGACAGCAACAAGAAAATTGAAATTATGTTTTGTCAGTGAACTCGCAAACTCTGTGATGTAATTCCTTCTTGATAGAAAGTTTTTTAATTTTGTTATTCAATTGCATGTTGTGTTTTATAAACTCGAGTTTTACGCTTTTCTTTTCAAGCAGGTGTGCATATATAACTCACGCGTAAATGGATCAAAACACTGTAAATTTACTTTTATTAGTAGCTAATAACAATCTTGGCAAAGTTATTTATAAATGTGTATTTCTCGAGATGTATGTATTCATCAACTGATAAACTTTAAGTTAAGTTAAGGCATATCTTTACGGGGCAACATGTCCAGGATGATTCACAGTTCAACGTAAACGCATACGTCGTACAATTACCTACTAAACACCGGTCAACACCTCAACTATGTAAGTCCAACAGATGTGCATGATAAATGCTTCATTTTTCTTTTTTTAAAAAAAGCTACTTTTCACACATTTCCAGTTACGTGGATGATTCCCGAGCACTGATGCGATGACTTGTGACCACAGGAGTGACAGGGACACACAACGCTGCACCTCATTCCACCGCTGACCTCTTTGTATCAGCCACACACACACAACCACACATGCCATTCTCCACCTCCGTCAACCTTTTCCGTCCCTCGCTCCCTGCAGAAAGACCAGCGGGACGAGGACAGGTGGGTCTCGGCGCCGCTGCGTGGCACGCCGTTATGTAAGCCAGGTTTCAATAGTGAGCATTCTTCACTATCGAGCCCACCTGAGGACCTAATGATTAACACGGTGAGTAATGATGTGGAGAGATGTCGAGCACTCAGGTGTCCACGCTGGATGCTACAGATCTACATTCCAGGAGTGATCGTTGACCTGAGGTGAGCGAGGAGGAAAGCGGTGGAACCGGTGGTCGACATCCGTGGACTAGTTTTAGGGCTAAACTCAATCAAATATTCTATACACTGAGGGGTAACATTCACTTACAGAAAAAACTCAGTGTTCGTCCGTCATAAATCTGTATTTAAATCAGTTGCCGTGTCAAAAACAAACAAACTATAACATCAACTCCAACGTAACTGTGTTGTAAACAATGAAAAATAAGAGACTTTTTTCCCTTGACGGTGGTACAAATTTGAGTTTATATTTCTCTAAATTAAATTAATTTTAAAGACCTGAAGGATGTTATGGTTAAACTCTCAACAATTCATAATATTAACAATGTTAATATTACTAAAAACTATGATTTCAAAAGAACCAACATGAATAAATCAAAGATAGTCTTTACTTGCTTAATGTAAAGGGTTTATAACTCGCTTTTTAAAAATAATTTGTCACAGACCAATGAAAACCAAAACATAAAATGAATAAATAAATAATGATAAACAGCATCTGACGCATCACTTCAATTTGACTGAAGAAGAAAAGAAAAAATACTTATATTTGACTCCGAAAAAAATAATTAATCTATGTCATAGTTAAATAATATACGAATAATATAAAATATAACTTTTATTTACGTTTATGCCAGTTTCTTAATAAATGATACCTATTGTATATACTTATGAAAACATGGTATATATTGTTAAAATAATTGTTTAAAAATATACACTTTAAATATGATGAATAGTATGAGTTACCATTTAAACATTATTTAAATAATGTAATACGAAATTTAGATTACAAACATATGGTACGGAAAAATGGTAAAATATGTATTAGTTTAAAAGATGTATATACAATATACTTTCAACGTTTTCCAACATGATCTAACATGTTATTTTAAATGAAGGTTTTGATTTGAAACAGAAAGTATGGAACATTAAAAGAGTAATAACAATCAGGAAGTTTACAATAATACATATTGATGGTGGTAACATCCGAATTCTTAAAAAAATAAATAAATATATATATATATATATATATATATATATATATATATATATATATATATATGTACTTACAGTATATTATCATATAATTGGATATTTTCAACGTTTTGGAATATAATTTAAACATCGTTTCAACAACGTTTTAATAAAAATCTATTTTTAAAATGTGACATTTTCCAGTATTGTCTCTAAAAAGGAGTTGTCGAATAAAATAAAAAGTACTATTCACATGAGTAAATAAAAACTTACGATTTTTTCATTGTATATTTTTGACCGAGTCGATCGCACTATGACGTCACGAGAGCGAGACAAACTTCATGAAACTCAACTTTAACTTCAGTATATTCAGAAGAAAAGCGATCAGAACATTTATTGAAGCAGCTGCAGCTCAACAGGTGCGGTTTCAAACCATCAACCTCGAGGGTCTCATCTTTGTCACTCGTGTAGAAGAAGTTTAGATGTTTACCTCCATCCCCGCGCAGAAGCAGAACCAGAAGAAGGTCCAGGTGAGGTGCGGAGGCTCCATGGCTTCTTCAGGAGACTTGAGAGAACTTTTCTAAACTCCCATGCTTCACAGTTGACCGGCTCCTGTGGTCCACTCATGAGAAGACTGAGAGAGTTCATGTCGACAAGTTGCTGGTGGGAGGAGCGTCACTAACGGGAAGTTTGGGGAAGAAGTTGTCTTTTATCATTTTATCATCCTTCCCCACCAGCCTGGACCTCCACTAACACCCAGTAAGAAAAATATTTATAAACTATAGAAATTGATAGTGAACAATTAATCTAAAATGTTTGTCACAACAGAGTTTTAAATTTAAAAAAAATGTACAAATAATATATATATATATACATCAACATAAAACTGAATTAAAACAACACACAAAATGGCTTTATTTTGACAAAAAACAAACAAACAAATGTTTATTTATGAAAAGCTAAATATCCTACTATTTCCTAAACATGCATTTGTTGAATGACTGATGATTAATACAAAAATATCATACTATCATATCATTGTCTTAGTGTAACTTTTGTTTAGCCACTATTGAAAAATCTAGCGCCGACCTTCACTAGAAGACTGATCTGATGGTTACTATCTTTTACTCACTTTAGAATCATTTCAAAATGTAAGTAAGTAAGTAGGTATTATTTGTAAAGTGCCATTCACAGATTAGGGTCACAAGGTAGAAAATAATACACAGTTACAAATACAAAGACAACACAGTGACAAACAGGAGTCCCAGAAAATTAAAAAAAAGCCTAAGGTAAACAAGTCTTGAGATGTTTCTTGAAGGAGTCAGTAGATCCATCAAACACAGAGGGAGAGGAAGATCGTTCCAAAGCTTAGGAGCAACAGTCTGGAAGGATTTCTCTCCTCTGGTCCTGAAGCGTGTTCAGGAACCATCAATAGATTCTGATCCACAGACCTCAGAGCCTGAGCTGGGGTGTAAGGCCAGAATCTACTGATGTAAGGAGGAGTCTGACCATGAATAGATCTGAAAGTAAGAACCAAAATTTTAAAGTTGATCCTGAAAGAAACTGGCAGCCAGTGAAGAGTTTTAAGGATCGAAGAAATGTGAGTTCTTCTACTAGAGCGGGTCAGAATGTCTCGCTGCTAATTTTGTGCAGACGTCACCTTTTTTAGACATGAAAATAAATGATAACAATGGATTATAACCTCCAAATAAGGTTGTGACATCATTTTCCTGATTGTATTTTGCACCTCTATTGCTTTAGAAGTTTTGTTTTGCTCCTCCTTGTACCTCACTGACAAATCACCTTCTGAAAATTAATGAGTAACTTGCTTTTCTTCCTAGAATTTAATGTTCTATGTGTTGTTTTGCTGAAACCCGGAAAAGTAAGACGAGACTTTGTTGGATTCTAGACTTCAGCTAACGGTAAGTTTCGTCGTCTTAATACCATTTAAAAGTGAGACAAGCTGCTGATTTGAGGTTCCTGAGTAAAGTTTTATTTAAGAGAGAATATTAAGATTATAAAAAACAATTGTCCGAAATGCTTAAAATAAGTTTTAATGAAATGCAGCAGAAAGAAAAGGTTTATTATCAAGGAGAATTAACTTGTAGTAACAGGTAAAGTTCTGAGTCAGAGTCGGTGGTAAAGGAATACATTTGATGTATTTTGAAAACAAACAAATGGTTCATACTTTCGTGACACCGTCGTAATGGCTGTACCGACGCTACTGTTTGGTGTTTTTGTGATGTAGCTGCAAACATTCGTTTATGAAGCCTCTGGGGGATCCGTAATGGTGAATGTGAGGTGAACGATAATGTGTTCTACGCTTTATTATCCATCGTTGTTTGGATTTTTTTTTTTAAAAAGCAGCTTTTAAACAACAGCAGTATATCAGTGTTTTTTCATGAACAAATACTGAAGCATAAGAGAAAGTCAAAACAGGATATATTAGTTTTAGTTACAATGGAAAAATTGGTTTTGTCTGAACAGAAGTGAAAAATAAGTTAAGGCGAAAAAAGTCAAAACTCAAAATAGTAGGGACATCAGGAACTGTTGATGGACAAACTGAGGAAGTAGCGATGTGGAAGTCGACCACTCCTTTTTTCTACTAAAAGACGGTTCATCGAGATTCACTTCTGTGTATAAAGATTGGCAAATCAACCACAAAAAAAAGGTTTGCAGTTGGAAACTGAGAAATTACTCTCAGTTACTAAATTTCTAATCAATTTCAAAATATGAAGATATATCTATATTTTCAAATGAAGCTAGAGTTTCTTTTAAGATTAAATTGTTCTGCCTTAAATTCTCTGTTGTGGAGGTATTATCATAATTAAAAGTTCATAAATAGCAAATACTTTAATATTATATGAGTTTTTTGCTTTACTTCCTGTTTAACAAGGTATCCAATAATTGTTCCAAATATTTACAAAAGTTTTGATCAGTTTTCAGTATTTGTGCAATGTATGCTAACGCAATGTATGCTAACGCATATCTTCTTTTTCTTTTTCATAGACAGTGCATTACAAAAATATAGCACCTGCCATTTTTGGGGGGTTAGTTATTTTAAGTTGCTAAATAAAAATCAAGACTATGGTCTACAAGAAGGTCTGGTTTGGAAGTTATCAACATTTTTAGGGCCTACAATTTGAAAACAGTTAATGTTCCATGTGAAGGACTCACACAGAGTTATTTGGTTAAGAGGGGCTTTCTTGAAAATATAGACTTTTTAGGCCCCTCTGCAATCATCACACATTTTTTTCTGTGAAAAAAGGCCCTTGGCAAAGGTATGTGCTGTCTCAGTGCTTTCTAGTTTAAAACCTTAAACACTGTTAATTGTAACAAAAACAGGATGAATGAGTTTTTTTAATTAAGTAAAGTAGTCCTTTTAAAATATATATGTTTAATTCTAGTATATGTTAGTAATTTTAACTATGATTTCCTGACCTAAAAGACGGTTGAAAATACTCGTCTCCATAGCAACTTTGGAATTAAAATAATAGCTGCCGCTGAAGAAATAAAGACTAACAAATTGCGGAATTAAAATATTGTGTTACGGATCACCACATCGATGTATGAGTGTTGTATCTTAAACATCAACCCAGGTTCCTTTTTTTTTTTAAATACGAAGAGGAAGAGT